>NC_059393.1:26359568-26389568 GCF_019703515.2 Myxocyprinus asiaticus
GACACACACTCATGCTGAACACACTCGGCAGCCTGGTTGCCATGGCAGCAGAGTAATGGCATGACAGTGCGCTCATTTACATGCAAGAACTCACACGTGATGCAACATGTCTCTCTGCCTGTCTCTCTCTCTCTCCTGTTTACTGTCAGCACAACCATCAGAAGGGACGTTCTGTCGCAGTTCCTGCACACTGACTTTACCTCGACAGGAAGTCTTGATTTTGGTTGTGTTTCATAAGTTTGAGATCTTTATACAGACATTGACTTCTGCCACATTACTGCTGAATGAACAGAGAAACAGTCCTACTTGAGCGAAAGGAAAAAAACATCTTAAACTAGCTTTTGTTGGCTGGTTTTCGGGGGTTTGTGCACTCCTGCTGATTGACCAGCTTGGCCTGGCTTGGACCATCTTAAACCAGCTAAGACCAGCTTAGGTTTAAGATTTTTTTAATTTATTTTCAGATTGTTTCTAGACTAAAGCAAACTTTGATTCTGTCATGAAAATCTCATTTAGTCTGAGATCTGATCTGTGAGAGAGTTGAGCGCATGGCCTGCAACCCGCGGCAAATATATAAAAATACCAGTATAATTATTAGCAAGGGTTTGTGTTATCGTTCTGAACTGTATTTGACGAGGAAATGAGCTTTTCAGGTGAAATGATGTTTAAAAATGTTTAAGGACTATAGATCATATCTTTGATTTTCTCATGAATTTATTTGAGAATTATTTAAACATTGGATTTGATTCCTGTTGGGGATATATTAAGTTTTTCTTATTATTCTATTTTGTAAATGAAGGTGAGATTCTGAAATTGTACCTGAAGCAACCCAGAGTGCCTGAAATTATTCTTGTAAATATTGCACTATAAATGAGTAAGTCAAAGAAACGCTGTGAATGTGTTGGTCATTATTTACCCGAATGGAACTAAATGTAGTGGTGCTATCGTACGGGATGGTATCAGAAGGTAAAAACCATAGTACTTAAATTATCACATGATTTATGGTAAATGAACATGGTAGTCCAACATTTAAACAACCAAAAACAAATCGTGGTACTATAGTACATTCTCAAAAACCATTGCACTACCATATAAATGGTACTTTTACTCATTTATTATTTCGGTATTTTTGTAAATACCGTACCGTGGTATGACCGTGGTATCATCGGTTGTTTTTGTCCGCATGTGTCTGTTATTCCAGATGATCGTGACGCAGGAGTTTCTCATCAAGCTAATGGATCTGATGTGATCTGATCCATTCAAACTCTCGCAGAAGATCCGATCACTAACAGATCTGAACGCGCGCGCGCGTGTGTGTGTGTGTGTGTGTTCGCCGTTTCGCGTCTGTTTCGCGTTATTGCGGCTGGAAACAAACATCTGCTCAAATCGAGCGAACGCGTGTTTTTCAGACATGATGTAGAAACATCCGGTCCGCAGGTGAGACATCTGATGCTGCGCGCGACAGTCCAACACGAGCCGATCTGTGCTGGACCTGCGAGGAAGATCATGAGGATGGTGGTGGAGTGAAGAAGATGGTGGAATGATCTATGGACTATTGTGATGAAGATGATGTTTATGCTCTGTGATGTGATGAAGATAATGGTGAAATGATCTTCTGTTTGTGAATATGATCTCTGGGCTGTGAGGAAGATGATGTTTATGGTGTCTGGAGCGGTTCTGGTGCTGGTAAGAAGATCTGTGTGAAGATTCTTCTGAGGAATTATATAACTCTCACAATGACTGCAGCTGAACTTTATAACTCACTGCACGATTTTCTTTGGAGAAACAGTAGTAAATGGCAGTAGTTTTGGTGTTTTCCAGGCCATCGTGTGCATGTCCGATATGAACGCACTTCTGGACCGATTTCACAACTTCATCCTACCGCGCATGCGCGGACCCGAGCGCGTGTGTCACTGCACCTGTGGCAGGTAAGAGTCACCTGACCTAAACAGCATTTACAGTATATACAGTCTGATCTCACAGGGAAAGAGTAGGATCGGTCTGTGTTTACCGAAATGCGAAACACTGCCCCCAGTGGCCAAAGTGATAAGTGTTGGGCACGTTTGAGCTTCATTGCCTGTGTATAATGTCCACAGAGGGGCGCCAAAAGCAAGTTGTGAAGCAAATTGTTTTTCAGCTGTGCAGGCTGTATTACAGTGAAGAGGATTGTATATTTAATTAACGGTACCCTCCCAAACCTGAAACTAAGCATCAGTGGTGTAAAATTGTAATGTTAGAGGGAAAAAACGCAACGTCCAAATTGTCAGTGATTATGCGAACGTGAATACTTCCTGGTTTCAATACGGGATGCTAACCTGGGTCTCCTACGCTGCTGATGCAACGGGCTTCCGGATGCAAAACAAGGGAAGGTAAACGCACACGAGCTGATGCAAAAATGTCTGATGGGAGATGGTGCTTGTCGATCCGGCCAATCCTAGGGTACTGGAATTCTCGGAAACAACATGCCGACTTTCCGTGAGATCATGTTGCTATATAACCTAACCCCAACATTCAGTCATTTAGCTTGGCTGTTTCTACGCAGAATGCTAAACGGTGGCGTGAGATAGCAACATAAGTTCCTGTGAGCGTTTAACGGATTAAAACGTCAAAAATGTCTTGGAAGCCTATAAGTGAAATAACTGATTCCAGACTGTTGTAGTCCAAAAACTCAGAAGAGAATTAGCATTTGTAATCCATGGGTTCCCGCTGGATTGTCCTATGGGTTTTTATAATGGCAGTTTTGGATTTATGAGTAAAATAAGGTCTGTGGTAAACATGAACTTGAAGATACATGGATGTTTCGTTGTACAATGTAAATTACATGCAGTCATACCACAAACGTGAATTTTGAAGCCGCAGTGTAGTCCTTATTTATCAACTTGTTAGCAACATAATTTTTTTTAAACACAGCAGCTTCAAAATTCACATTTGAGGTATGAAAGTGTGTAATTTATGTTGTAGAACAAACCGCCCAAGTGTTTTCAAGTAATGTTTACCACAGACTCATAAACTGAAAACCCCATTAATAAAAACCAATGGAAAAATCCCCGAGGAAACACATGGAGAATTAGCCTTCGGAGTTCGCCAGGCAGAAGTAAACTATAGCCGTGTACGGGAGACCATAACAAATATTATTTTTGCACTCCCATTTGCTCTATCACTAATCTATAAAAATCCACTTACGTTTCCATGACCTTCCAAAACAGGAAAAAGTAGCGATGAATGACAACAGTCAGAATAAAGATGCTAAATTAACTGTGACTCCCTCAGCATCTGTATTAGAAACCCCATCACAGCTGTGCTGACTAGTTTTATTTAATTCATACCAGTGTAATAACACAGAATGATGTTATAAATGTACATTAATTTAAAGGAAGATCTAAAAAGTATGCCTCTGCTAAATGAATCATTACACCTATATGATAGGTAGAACTGTGCCTGATTGATTAGTTCCAGTAATGTTTTGTATATTGAGAAGAGAAGGCGGCAGAACCCTGTTTAGTGAACTAATGTGACTCCTAGATAACCCTGATGAGTCTGTGATGTCCAGTGTCATCAGAGGATCTTGTTCTACAGAGAGCAGTCTGTAATTTTCCACTAGTGTTGGGTTTGGGTTGGTTACGCAGTGAGGTCACCTGAGCCTGTTTGAATGTGGTGGTTACAGATGCCAGTAATATGTAACGGGGAGATAGCTTGTTGAACGTCACCTGACCTAACATTACACGCCTGACATTCAGGTAGAGATGGAAACTTGAGTCACACTTGTTGGAAAACAGCTGACTTGAGACTTGACTTGGATGATAAATTTGAGATTTGTGGAGAACAGCGTTTAGGTCTACATTGAGAGATATTTTCTCTGATTCTGTGTTAAGATAAAAGCGAGTCTTTCGTGTAGTTTCTGTCGCTCTTGTGAGTTTTGATATTCCACTGCAGCAATTCAACGCGATCACAATAGTTGATTTAAAATCAGAATGGAATAGCGTTCACAACCCATTTTACTTCTGTAATGTGACGTATTTCCAAGTGAAACAGGATATTTATGCTAATAATTTAATTCACAAATGAAGTTCCAAATGTAAATTCAGGGAGGAGCTTGTTCTGGCCAATCCTGTGCTCGAGCCCCTCCGTTCTGGACTCAACAGCAAATCCGTTTACCTCCGTGCGCTCCAGGACTATATGAACCAGCGAACTCGTGAATTACACCAGGATTCTGTATTCAGAAAGTAAATAGTCAATTTTTATTTGATTTCGGTTCTGAGCTTTAAAGACTTCAATGACAAGAATCCATCATATTTAAAAACTGCTCTCATTGGGGGTCCTGGGTATCTCAGCGAGTATTGACGGTGACTATCACACCTGGAGACACGAGTTTGAATCCAGGGTGTGCTGAGTGACTCCAGCCAGGTCTCCTAAGCAACCAAATTTGCCCGGTTGCTAGGGAGGGTAGAGTCGCATGGGGTAACCTCCTCGTGGTCGTGATTAGTGGTTCTCGCTCTCAATGGGGCGTGTGGTGAGTTGTGTGTGGATCGTGGAGAGTAGCATGAGCCTCCATATGCTGTGAGTCTCCGCGGTGTCATGCACAACGAGTCACGTGATAAGATGCACGGATTGACGGTCTCAGAAGCGGAGGCAACTGAGACTTGTCCTCCGCCACCCGGATTGAGGTGAGTAACCGCGCCACCACGAGGACCTACTAAGTAGTGGGAATTGGGCATTCCAAATTGGGAGAAAAGGGGATTAATAAAAATTGCTTACAATTTTGCCTCATAAAGAATGGTAGAAAGTGATTTAATGATGTTAAATTGATGATGCGTTAAATACTGTGGGCGTGTTTTAGCGTTTGATTGTATGGAGCCCCTAGAGGACAGAGAGGGAATTTATTTTCTGAAATAGTTTAGCATTTCCTCAGAATAGTTTCCCTCGCAATAAATGAATCATGGTTTTACAAAAGTAATATTGTAGTAAACATGACTGTAGTAACCATGGTTAATTTTGTGGTTACTATAGTTTACTAAAAGTAACATGGTTAAACAGTGGTCACTGTAGTGAAACTATGGGTTAATTTGTTGTAACGGAACCCAAAAATAATTGTGAGGAAACACAAAACTGCCATCGCTGTCCTCTAAGGGGCTCCATATGATAATTATGACTTAATGAACAAGTAAATCCTTATAATGCTAAATACATTTTAAAGATACATTAAATATATTATCTTGCAACAAAGTATATAAACAGACTTGCTGTATATAGAAAACTGTTACCAAAAGGCATTTGACTCAGATTGTACACCAGAGACTTGAACATGTGCATCACACACCTACAGGACACTTTCACATCCATTCTGTTCATCTGACCCCGTTCAGTGTGTGTGTGTTTTACATGACTGTTTTCAGCAATGTGGATTTGCAGGGAAAAGAGCAACTCCCACACACACAATTTAATCCTCTCCTGATGTGTGTGTGCAGACTCTGTTCTGAAAGCCTCAAGATGTGAATATTATTAGTGAGAGACTCATCCAAACCATCATCTGCCTGCAGCTCTTTATTACTTTCCTGTGTCTTCTCTCTGTAGGAAAGAAAAATCACAGATCTCTGTAATATCTCAGCTGTTTCTCCTGGAACTAGAGCAAATTGACAAAGACTTGCACGTGTCTTCTAGAGTTTCAGAAATGATCTCAACAATGTCTCAAACTGTGCTCAGATTAGCTCAAGATACAAAAGTCTTCCATCAAATACCAGATCTCAATATGAACATTTCTCATTCAATTCTCCGAAGAGAAAATGATATCCACACTCATTTTATAGCTCTTTACTCTTACTATATGTCAACGTAACTGGACGGACTAACATCAGAATGTTTTCAATGGATCATGAATGTTTAATCAACTCGTCTGGGTGTTGTATATTGCTTAATTTAATGTCCTCTCGTCTGCAGACATCATGTGGAATATGTGATCCCATACGAGGGCTCCGTCTCGAGGGACTACATCGGTTCCTCTGCTGGTTCCAGTGTGAGTAAACAGGAACTGGACCTGGTTCTGGGTCTGCTGATGGGTTTCTGTATCAGTTGGTTTCTGCTGTGGCTGGATGGAGTACTTCACTGCGCTCTGAGGATCTGGAGATCCAGCAGACATAACAGTGAGCATTGACACTCAACTCTACACTTTATATACATGGAATTTGTATACATCTGTACAGAGCCCCTAGAGAACAGGGAGGGAAATCATTTTCTGAAATAGTATGCATTCTGTCAAGTATAGTGTTGTGGTGTGGACACTGTGTGGCGCTACTGTCATTGTATGTAGTAGAGCACAAGTAAAAACAGCAACAGTTTAACAACATGTGGTCTCTTGTCATCATATACATTACACGTTCCCTCACAATACATTTTGCGTTCCCCCGCAATACCTTTATCCATCTGTTACAAAATTAACTATGGTTTTACTACAGTAACCTTTGCTGAACAATTGCAATTGTGATAAAACCATAGTAACCACAAAATTTACCATTAGTACGGTTTTACTACAGATACCAGCTAAGGCACTGTAGTAAAACCATTATTAATATCCGTAACAGATGGATGAAGGTATTGCGAGGGAGCACAGAACTATTGTAAGGGAACGCAAAAAGTATCGTGAAGGAATGCAAACCTTTGCAAACTTTTACACAAACTACTGCAAACGAACACTAACTTGTGACGGAATGCAAAACTGTTGCAAGGGAATGCAAAACTTATTGTGAGGGGATGCAAAACGTATTGCGTGGGAATGCATAACTGTTGTGAGGGAATGCAAAACTTATTGTGAGGGGATGCAAACTATCGCATGGGAATGCAAAACTGTTGCGAAGGATTGCAAACTATCGCAAGGGAACGTAAACCTTTGCAAACTATTACACAAACTATTACACAATCTATTTCAAGCGATCTCAAACTTGAGAGGGAACTCAAAACTTATTGCGTGAGAATGCAAAACTGTTGCGAAGGAACACAAAACATATTGTGAGGGAACTTCAAACGTATTGCAAAGGAACGCAAACCTTTGCAAACTATTGCAAGTGAACACAAATTTATTGCACAAATGTATTGCGAGGGAACGCATAATTTATTGCAAGGGAACACAAACTGTTGTGAAGGAACAGAATCGTGGGGAAATGCTAACTTTCTGCGGCACCAAATGGAATTGCAATGTTAGCTGCTCACGGTCACTGATTCTGTCTCCTCTCAGGTGCAGATGGCGAGTTGTGGCGCTCGTGGCGTTGGGTCTCTCGTGTGTGTAACATCAGAGAGCTGCGCAGACGTCTGCAAACGCGCCGGACGGAAGACTCTGGGAATAATGTGATCCACGTCAAACAGAAGCTTTACCACAACGGCCACCCGAGTCCACGGCGACTCTGACACTCACAGAGCGGGTTCTAAATACAGCAGCCGATCACGGACTTCATTTTGACTCTCGCATCCAGCAAGTTTTTATTGTTTGTAGTTTAAAATCGGACGCTGCACTCTTCTGCTGGATTCTCTTTGACGATTCTGTTTTTTGCTTGCTGTGTGTTTTTCACAGGTTTTGTGAGTGTTCGTTTTGTAGGGATTACACATCATGGGAGTATTTGCATTTTTTAGATGAATATATGTGTTCCGGGTAACAGTGTCTGTTTTAAAAACACAGCATGCTGGTAATGTTTAGTAAAAAGATTTAGTTTGAGGTCAGATGTATTTTTGAGGATTTTGATGTTTAGATGATGTTTTGAGATCTTTTTGTGATGTTTGAAGACTAGAGATCTTCATTCCGAGTCAAACTGCTGCTGTAAATTGTGTTTGTGTTACATTAAAGTGACTCGTTTGATGAAACGCAAATCAGTTTTATTTCAACCATAAAACATTTTTACTTTAAGACCAGAAACTACGCAAGTTCTCATGTAAATTATCGTCAGCAGTGCCAGTGTGCGGTCTTTACATATGCGTTACTGTGGCGGTAACAAACCTCAGTCCTCAAGGGGGCGACAGAGCTTCAGATGTCTGTGCCATTAAACCAGACGTTATTATGTAGCTGCTGTAAACACGTCAACAGTTTACAAACATTTAACTTGATCAGAAAGATTCCATTCCAACTTCCAACAGTTGACTGACCATAAAAGACGACAGTTTATGCTAATACACAGTTTTCCTGAGCATCCACTGGGTGGCGCCAATATTAACCTAACTGCCCGTTTTCTGTTTGTGGTCTCGAGTCGCAGTGTAAAAACTACCAAATCACACAATCCAGACGGATAACAACAACATTTAAGTTATCTTTTGGAGTAAAAATGAATTCCAGACTCAACTATGGTTGGCTGTCATACCATAACAACAGTAACTAACCTCGGACCATCGCATCATGTCAGGTCGTATAATGTCCGTTGAGGCACCGTAAATAAAAACGGTCATCTCGACTCTGTGAAGCATCGGCACTTTATAAACACATGTTTTTTGATCATTTTTACAAATGTAAAACCTTAAACATCACATTACCTATGCGAGTGAAAACACTGGAGACCGGATATTGAAAACAGTCGAATTGCGAAACACTTCCGCGTTCAGGAACTTCCAACAGTTGACGGACCATAAAAGACAGTTTATGCTAACATGGCGACACTTGAGAATTAAACATGTACTTGTGTTTTGATATGAACTGTGTTCAGTGAAATCGAGTGTGAGTATATGTGTGTGAGTATGTGTTTGTGTGAGTGTGAGTATATGTGTGCGAGTGTATGTGTGCGTGAGTGTATTCATGTGTGTGTGAGTATATGTGTGTGAGTGAGTGTATTAATGTGTGTGAGTATATGTGTGTTTGTGTGAGAGTGTATGTGTGTGTGAGAGAGTGTGAGTGAGTGTATTAATGTGAGTATATGTGTTTGTGTGCGAGTATGTGTATGTGTGTTTGTATGAGTATGTGTGTGAGTGTGCGTGAGTGTGTGTGTGTGTGAGAGTGTGAGTGAGTGTATTAATGTGTGAGTATATGTGTTTGTGTGAGTGTGTGTGCGAGTGTATTCATGTGTGTGTGAGTATATGTGTGTGAGAGAGAGTGTGAGTATGTGTGAGAGAATGTGTGTTTGTGTGAGTATGTGTGTGAGTGTGCGCGAGTGTGAGTATATGTGTGCGAGTGTATGTGTGTGTGAGTGTATTAATGTGAGTGTGAGTATATGTTTGTGTGAGTATATGTGTGCGAGTGTGAGTGTATTCATGTGTGTGTGAGTATATGTGTGTTTGTGTGAGAGTATATGTGTGTGTATGTATGTGTGCGAGTGTATGTGAGTGTGAGTATATGTGTGTGTGAGCATATGTGTTTGTGTGAGTATATGTGTGCGAGTGTATGTGTGTGAGTGAGTGTATTCATGTGTGTATATGTGTGTGTGAGTATATGTATGTGTGCGAGTGTATGTGTGTGTGTGTATTAATGTGTGTGTGAGTATATGTGTTTGTGTGTGTATGTATGTGTGCGAGTGTATGTGTGTGTGTGTATTAATGTGTGTGTGAGTATATGTGTTTGTGTGAGTATATGTGTGCGAGTGTATGCGAGTGTGAGTGAGTGTATTCATGTGTGTGTGAGTATGTGTGTGTGTGGTCATTTTTATGCATGATGAGTTTGAGGTCAAACTGGTCACGTGGTCTCTGTGGCTCCCGGTGCCAACTGAAAGTGTTTGGATTTCCAACTAGTAAATAAAATTAGCTGTGCATTGCATAAACCCTCATGCCGTTGTTTTATAACAAAACTAAACTATGCCAACACGCATTTATAATCGAATAACACGACACAAAACAAACTTCACAGTCACACCTTCACACACACATTTAAAGGAGAAACGAGTCTAAGTTCATTATTGTGGTGATCAACATTATGATGTTTAAAATGTGAGTTAATATAAAAAATTCTAAGTGCCGTTCATTGTTCATGTTAAAACACTTAATATTCATGAAAACAACCTTTCAGTAAAGTTTTACCATTTCTACTTTAAAACTGAAAGAACAGACATCATAAGAAATGAAACGCTTTTACTGTCAGACATAAAAACATTTTCCATCTCAGTTACATTTTTTACATTGTTTCCAGTATTTGATTATTAACAGTGAATTTAAGTGTAATTTACAGAATACACAGTCATCTGTTCAGTAAATATACGACACAAGACAAGACACGACACGCATACGGATTAATCACTTTCATTCTGTTAATACACGAAACAGACGCTGAACTTTGACACGGTTAAACTGGCGTGCCGTCATGTTTGCCGTCAGTGGTCTTCTCTGTAGCTCCGCCCTCAGCTTTCTGCTCTGATGTCACTTCCTGTGCCTGCAGCGAAGGTGTGAAGCTGATCTTACTGGATTTACTGGCGGTCTCTGGATTCACCGGTCGCCCCTCGTTATCCAGAACGCCCTCGCCGTGCAGCCAGTCCATCTTCTGCCGGTGCTGACGGACTGCGTCATCCACTCGCGCGTCAATCATCGCCTCCGTGAGCACACCGTCCTCTGATGAGTATGCCGCCGCCTGAGAGACATACAATTAATTACCCATGAGCCTCTGCTGGCAGAATCAGTGTTTATGACACATCCAGTCTTGCAGTGAACCGACATCAATATACCACAACAGCATCTATAAATGCATGTATAAAATCAATGGGGCAAGACATTACCCCAGAATAAATGTTTAAAATACTCACATGAGAGTAGAGTTACAGAGTCACTAATATCTTTCACCTCATGTCATGACTATGTAAAGGCAGTAACTTTCATTATACACTCAAGGATACCATAAAGAGACGTCTGTTAAACATATTTACACGAAGCAAACGGCACCTACAGGAATTACATCAGTAACAACATGTCCGAAGAGCAACACACCTGCCAGGCGACTCCTAGTTTGGAGATCTCTCGTCCAGACATTCCCTCCACACGCTTGGCGATCTCCGAACACTTCAAACCGTAATCAAACTGAGCCAGTTTTAACCTCCTGCACACACACACACACAGATGTGCACACACAGATGTGCACACACAGATGTACACACACACACGTACACACACACACACACACAGACGGTATGCAGTGATTAACATTTCAAACAGTAGTATGCTTCCGGTTACGTTTAATTCCAAGAGTGACATCCAGTAGTTATAAAAGAAATAGTTATTTTTAATTTTAAATCACAATTAGTGTAAATATGTCGAGCTTGTCAGTCTGATGAAATAATGGACATAGATGATAGTTGATATTCCTGTTCATCACACTGAGAATGGAAGGTCGAGCACGCGTGTGCGTGTGTGTGTGTTGTACTCACTGGCGTCCTCCAGTGGCAGGTTCCAGCACATATCGATCGAAATACAGCCGCACAAGTCTCTCTCTCTCCTCCACTCCCGGCAGCGTGAAATTCACAATCTCATCGATTCTGTCGTTTATCGCCCAATCAAACTGCTCCGGCTGATTACTGGCCAACACCAACATAAACCTGCACGCGCACACACACACACACACACACACACACACACGCACATTGAAATTAAATAATGCAGCAGCGGTCAACCCAAACAAACCATCCATACAACCTCAAACAAAACTCATGAATCTAAACAAACATTAGCACTGATAAATGCAGCAGTAACGACACATTTAATAGCACAGTTTCAGTACTTGTGGATAATAAAATGAACAAACATAATTTGAGTTTGGGTTCTGCTTCTGATAAAAATTATTTATGTAAACTGATGAAATAAAAGACAGACGGTTGTGTTTACTTGTTACTCTGTTCTCCAGTACGATACAGGAATGCGTTTAGAGTCGCTCGCAGATCTTCACTGATCTTCTCCTGAAACACACACACACACACACACACACACACGTGTGACCGGACCGCTGTGATACACACAGTGAAACACATGAATGAAAGTGTCTATTAAACACACTTACAGTGGATCTCTTGCGCAGGAATGCATCAGCTTCATCCACAAACAGCAGCAGTCTGCACACACACACACACACACACACACACACACACACGGACAATAACACACACGGGCACACACGCACACAATAACACACACGGGCACACACGCACACAATAACACACACACACACACACACACACACACACACACGGACAATAAC
Source organism: Myxocyprinus asiaticus (assembly GCF_019703515.2). NCBI lineage: Eukaryota > Metazoa > Chordata > Actinopteri > Cypriniformes > Catostomidae > Myxocyprinus > Myxocyprinus asiaticus. The sequence goes on from NC_059393.1 coordinate 26,371,699, forward strand.
ACACACGGGCACACACAATAACACACACGGGCACACACAATAACACACACGGGCACACACAGACACAATAACACACACGGGCACACACAATAACACACACGGGCACACACAGACACAATAACACACACGGGCACACACAGACACAATAACACACACGGGCACACACAGACACAATAACACACACGGGCACACACAGACACAATAACACACACACACGGACAATAACACACACGGGCACACACAGACACAATAACACACGGGCACACACAATAACACACACGGGCACACACAATAACACACACGGGCACACACAGACACACACAATAACACACAAAATAATCATTTACTCTTATAAAAAACAATATCAAATATTAGATTAGGATTAAATATATTTAGATTTGAGGTAGACCGATATATCGGTTTTACCGATTAATCGGGCCGATATTTGCTTTTTAGAACTATTGGTTATCGGCCGATATATGCCGATCGTTTTTATCATTGTCATTTCAAAATAAGAGTCCCGTGTGTTCAAACAGATTGAAATCTAAAAATAAATAACATTTATAAATATTATAAACGTATAAATCATTCCCATTCTATAATTAGCTAATTAGCAGTGTTGGGTTTAATCTAATGACAAAGTAACTAATTACTGTAATCTAATTACTTTAGTACAAAAAGTAATTACATTTAAAATTCTTGTAATCAGATTGAGTTACTTTTAACTTCTTGGGTTACACATTTCGAAAATAATAATCCATATGTAGAATACATTTACAGCATGAATTACGTTAATATGTAAATCTGTTTACGTTCAAGAGCGCTGAAAGATGCGCGTCCCCTAACGAGTTAATTAACGGAGGAAATATAGATATTATTTTGAATTCGTTAAGCAAATAAAAAAATGTTTCAGAAAGTAATTAAAAGTAATTAGTAATGTGATTACATTTTAATGAAGTAATCAAATAGTAATCTGGTTACAATTTTAGAGCAGTATTTAGTAATTTGTTGTGAATTACTTCAGTTATGAGTAACCTACCCAACAATATATAATTTATAATTGTATATCTACATGTTCAATATTTTTTATATTACAGTAATTATACATTTACAGGAAAAATGTGTATTAAAAAATAGTCGCAATACGAAAAAAATCTCAATTGTCTAAAAAAAACAGCTTGATTTCTTAATTGAAAATCTGTTTTCTATTTGATTTTGTGACGGGTGTCTCACCCGCGGCCGCTGGTTCCCGCCCAATCAAACACTTTGTGCATCGCCGTCACTCCATCACGACCCATCGGAGCAACGTCACCGCCCGTCATGATCGCGTAATCCATCCCAGAATGCACCGCCAGCTTCTGCTCGACCAATCACACGCAGTTACAGCAGCAGCCGAGTGACATCACACTTACAGCTTTATAAACACACGTGTGTGTGTGTTTTACCTTGGCGAAGAGTGTTTTTCCAGTCCCCGGTGGGCCGTACATGAGAATATTGCGGTAGAGTCCTTGATTCTGTCGCGTGTTTCTTGTGGCGATGGCGATGTCACGCACACGCTCTTCCAGAGACGGCTGCAGAAAGAATGATATACCACTCGAAACGTTAAAACTGTAGAAATGTGTCGACCGCTACAAACTGAGACTTATTTCAATTCTTTTCTATTAAATTTAATTCAGAATCAGTGAAAACACTTTTCACATTTGTTGTTTGGATTTTTTTTTCTCCCCAATCTGGAATGCCCAATTCCCAATGCGCTCTAAGTCCTCGTGGTGGCGTAGTGACTCGCCTCAATCCGGGTGGTGGAGGACGAATCTCAGTTTCCTCCGCGTCTGAGACCGTCAATCCACGCATCTTATCACGTGACTTCTTGAGTGCGTTACCGCGGAGACATAGTTCGTGCGGAGGCTTCACGCTATTCTCAGCGGCATCCACGCACAACTCACCACGCGCCCCACCGAGAGCAAGAACCACATTATAGCGACCACAAGGAGGTTACCCCATGTGACTCTACCCTCCCTAGCAACCAGGACAATTTGGTTGCTTAGGAGACCTGGCTGGAGTCACTCAGCACGCCCTGGATTCAAACTCACGACTCCAGGTGAGTAAAGACGCTGAGCTACCCAGGCCCCCTGTTTGGATTTTTTTTTTATTATGCTGAACAGATAAACAATATATATATATATATATTATGTATGTAAATATACTGCATATATATATATATATATACATATAGATAGATAGATAGATAATTTAATATATACAATTATTATTTTTTTTGGATACATTTGCTCTAATAAATTGAAATGACTATTCAAATAAAATACAAAATTATAAATTGTTCAAATGTGTTTAAACTTATTCACCTTATTCAGCCCCGCCCCATTTCTACGCTCTGCTCTTCCGAATTTTCTCTCTTAACTTCCTGTTTGTATTAAAGTTAGTAAGAAGAGTCGATCAAAATGGATTACGTTTGGGAGCACAGAAAGTATTTTCATCAAGAGTTGATGGTGTGAGTCTACAGCACCCCTTTACTATGTGAAAATGCTCATGAAGTGTTTTTCTGTCATAAATGTTTTTTCCGACACCTGCGGAGGTAAACTGGATCTGCAGATCAGATTCAGACAGCTATGACACACAATACAATCGTTATTCGAACCTGGATCGCCCTGGATTCGAACTCACAACTTCGGGGGTGGTAGTCAGCGTCTTTACTTGGCTTAAATGTGATTAAAATAGCTGTAAACAGAATATAAAATAAAACATGCCGTTTCACATGCACGTGTGTGTGTGTATAAATATAATTGCACCCGTCCCTGTGTAACGCTCAAAACATCTATTCACCTGAACTATAACGTGATGGGTGAAAGACATGAGAAGATGGTCAGAGGTGTCATACGAGATATTTTTAATGTGTCTCTTGGAGTTTCGTGAGCACAGAACATCAGTACGTCCACAGTGTGAAGATCTTGTGTATTTATGAATGAAGTATTCTTGTTTTAAAATCTCCCGCTCTGCTTTCTGTTGTTATCACATCCTCTGAACACTTTAAAATACTCGTGATAACTCTATAACCGGTAAATGCACTTCACTAGCTAATTTCACTTAAACATCAACACCATCGACATCTATAGAATAGAAGTTACGAGACAACATTTTCAAGATGACTGCATGCTAGTTTCTCTGGCGCATAAGGTGAATAAGAGTTAAAAGCATTTTTTTTTCAGTCATTTTTAATAAAAAAAAATGGTGTATATTTTTATCAACAATGAATTTCAGAATTTCTGCTAAAATTGCAGTTAGATGAAGTTCTGCAGAGAATCACTCACACTGAGCACGACTCCCTCGAGCGCGTCCTGTGGTTTACTCTTCAACCGCTTCACCATCTGAAACACAACACAGCATCACACCTCACTTCCTCTCTGCACAGGAAGTGCTCGTCATACTGCCTGATGCATGTGTCATACCTTGACCGGGTGCTTTAACGCTTCAACCACAGTGATCCGTGATGTTTCTCGTACTAGTGATGGTTTTCCTAATCGAGCCTCGATGTATCGCCCGGCCACAGTGGTCGCGTTCCGCGCGGAGTAAACACCCACCGCCAGCAGCGTCAGTCCCGCCACCTAGAGGAGCGCAGGAGCATTGCAGGTCGATTCATGTGTGAACGCTTCATCTGATGTTAAAACTAATCCAGAGAAGGAGAGGAGATCTTACTGTCGCCGTGACTTTGTCCCAGTCTGATATAAACGCTCTGAATCCTTCTCCGAACACGGCACCTGCCGTACTGAATAACACACACACAAACGTCTGACAAACGGTTTATTAAGGACTGAAATATATGACTGGAAGAGTGAGTACCGTATAGACTCCAGAACCGTCTGTCTGTGTTCAGCTGCTTTCAGTCGGATCTGTTCGCGGATGATGTCAGCGTTTTCTCTCTCCACGCGAGCACGAGCTTTAGACTCCGCCTCCACGCGCAACATCTCGTTCTTGTGTCGCAGTTCCATCTCGTGCTCGATGGTTGCTATGGATAATTTTTTTGGGAGTTTAAAAATATGCTCAACAGATTTGTTTATTTGCAATATAAGGACTATTTAAATAAACATTATAAAAAAAAAACAAATGTATGATGGTTTCAGTATTTTTTAATTTTTTTAATACATTTTAACTAAATAAAACATGTATATTGTGATATATAATTAACTGACCACAGTTTGAGAATATTGTGATATGTCTGCACTAATATTGCACGTTTTAATTTACAAATGTAAACTAACGAGTCTTAATTATAGTCACTTGCAGATCACATGAGTGATGTTTAAAGTCAACATGAAACATATACTAAATATATATATTTCTGATACATGATTATTTGAATTAGGTATATTTTGGCATAGCAATATCATTTTCAAAAATAAAAAAAACTTGTGACTCCAGCCAGGTCTACTAAGCAACCAAATTGGCCCGGTTGCTAGGGAGGGTAGAGTCACATGGGGTAACCTCCTTGTGGTCACTATAATGTGGTTCTCGCTCTCGGTGGGGTGCGTGGTGAGTTGTGCGTGGATGCCGCGGAGAATAGCGTGAAGCCTCCACACGCGCTACATCTCCGCGGTAACGCACTCAACAAGTCACGTGATAAGATGCGCGAATTGACGGCAACTGAGATTCGTCCTCCACCACCCGGATTGAGGTGAGTCACTACGCCACCACGAGGACTAGAGCGCATTGGGAATTGGACATTCCAAATTGGGGAGAAAAAGGGGAGACTCGGCACGCCCTGGATTCGAACTCGTGACTCCAGGGGTGGTAGTCAGCGTCTTTACTCACTGAGATACCCAGGCCCCATTGGTGGATCTCTAATTATAAGCACAAAAATTGTTTTCTTCAGAATAACATGGACTGATGATTCACAATAAGACCAGGAATATTGAGGAAGTAAAGGGAGTATTGATGTAACGTTGACGGTGAGTGTGTTCGGCACCTTTCCTCATGGCCTCTTGTTTCTGAACGGACTCTTCTTGTCTGCGCAGGTTTTCTTCATTCAGGTGTTGCTGCAGATCAACAGACAGATCTCGAACGGTTACATTCACACTCGCTGCACTTTTAATTCAGAGTCAGAGCGATTCTCACCTGCTGTCGGAGCTGGTCGTCGTATCGCTGGCGGGCGAGTTTATCCTGATATTGAGCTCTCTGTAGAAATCACAGTTACTGTCATTATTCATCACATCAGCACAGGTGATCATTGTGATAAACTCATGCAAGTCTCACCGCTTGATGCTGTTTGGTTTCCTCGTTCAGAGTTTTTCTGCGTTCTTCCGCCTGAACACGAATCTGATCTCCCTTCAGCTGCTCCACAGCCGCCTCGTACTCCTGAAGGACACACACAAACCCCATGATTCATCTGCAGCTCAAGATGCTTCTTGGAATACGAAAGCTGGTTCAACCAGGTCGAAAGACCAGCTCAAAACACTCTCAAACCAGCTGCCACCTCAGGGCCCGTTCACACCCAACGTGAATTTTCGCTGTTATCGGAGAGGAATAGAAACAATGTTTTCCTATGGAGCCTTTCACACCAGGAGCGAACATTAGCGTGCCGATAAAGCGAGGACTTCTATGGCGAGTATCTCACCCAGCGACGAGACGCATGTTCCCCGTGAGTTTGGAGAACTTCTCCTAAAGGCTAATTCATTCTTTACTTTAGGCTCCTTTTAGTTTGTCTGCAAATGATGACGAAATGCAGTGATGTTTTTGCTCTGCCAATGTGTTCCTGACCTGAACTCGACTGGTCGAAGAGCGTTGATGATTGGTTAAAACTAATTGTGGGCGTGGTTTGGAAACCTACTGTCGTTAAAATGGATAACTTTGAAGGTGGTCTCTCAGAGATTGTGCAGAAGTTTAATTGATTATGATTATCAGCACAAACTCACAGCAACAGCATGGCCACGCCGAATGCGTGGAGAGAGATTGGAGTTTTAACTCTGTAGCCAAAAGTGGAAGGGGCCCCGTGACAAGTTTAATTAGGAAAAGAAGCGATGCAGCGCTAAAAGCGGTGATCCACGGAGAGAAAAAACCTGCATTATTGGCATGACTTAAGCGACTGGGACAGTACATGAAACACGTCACATCACCCTCAACTAACTCATTTTAAAACGACGCTGCGCATAGTATAAACATCAGCTTCGTTCGCCGAGGGTGCTTTAGTTCAATCCATAGTATAAATTAGGCGTAATGCTCATTATAATGCGTTCAAATCCCATACACTGTGATTTAATTAAACGCTGTAATGCACTAATGTCAGTCATTGTTGTCTCTCAACCACTCTGCAACACTAACCAAAAATCATGAAAAATTAAACTTAAAAATAACTATTAGAAAACGTTCTTTATACGTTTGTTTTAGGTTGTCACACAAAAACCTCCTTACAACGTTCTGGGAACGTACGTTTATGATTATAAAAATATAGAACCTAAAGAGAACGTTCCTTGCACGTTAGGAATAGGTTTCTTTTCTCCCCAATTCCCACTACTTAGTAGGTCCTCGTGGTGGCGCGGTTACTCACCTCAATCCGGGTGGTGGAGGACAAGTCTCAGTTGCCTCTGCTTCTGAGACCGTCAATCCGTGCATCTTATCACGTGACTCGTTGTGCATGACACCGCGGAGACTCACAGCATGTGGAGGCTCATGCTACTCTCCACGATCCACACACAACTTACCACACGCCCCATTGAGAGCGAGAACCACTAATCACAACCACGAGGAGGTTACCCCATGTGACTCTACCCTCCCTAGCAACTGGGCCAATTTGGTTGCTTAGGAGACCTGGCTGGAGTCACTCAGCACGTCCTGGATTCAAACTCACGACTCCAGGGGTGATAGTCAGCGGCAGTACTCGCTGAGCTACCCAGGCCCCCAGGAATAGGTTTCTAAAAAAACTAACCAAACAGGAACCATACGCTAACGTTACAGGAACGTTCTGTGTTCGCTGGTAACTCAACTGTACAGGAGTAAAACCGACTGTTCATCAGTGCCACCTATTAAAACGGCGTGAAAACGCAAGCGGCGATTATTCGTCCCGCTTTATCGCGTCCGGTGTGAAAAGTCCTGTAAGCTGGTTTCTCCAGTATTGTCAGACTTCAGTGGTTTTGTGTCAGTTGTGAAGTGTCGTACCTTCATTTTGCTCTGATGCTCCATCTGAACAGTTTGTTCCTGCATGCGCGCCAGATCCAGCGCTTCTTTGGCATGACCTGTGATTAAAGTGCTCTTAATTAATTCATTTCATATAAAGCGTATTTTTAAGTTTGTTTACGAGTTGATTAGTAAGACACTGGCCATGTGATCTAACCCTGTAGTGAATGAAGAATAAAACACCTTTGTCAAGGTTTCTTTAAGTGTAAAACTCAAATAATGCAGTTGGAAATCAGATGAAGTAAGGCACGACTGGGGGTGTGACCTTTGACCCAATGCCCTTCACATGCTCATGACATGAACTGATGAGCGCGGGCGACGCGTCAAAACTAGAACGCGTCCATTATAATCAATGAAGCTCTTTATCATGCATTATATTCAACTGAAGACAGTTTACTGCTTATAATGGGAGCGTTCTCGTCGCGTCAGAAGTGACGTCAGTCGGTCGTGTGACGCTGTCATGTATGTAAATAAGTATTGAGTTTTATATGTGCTGATGTAACAGCGTGAGAGTTCGGCTCGGTTCTGGTACTCACGGGATCGGTCGAGGTCTTTGGCCGCCTGCGCCGCTCGCTCCAGCCCGGTGGGGTCGAAGTTGCTCCATTTGTCCTTCGGTTTGTCACCGGAACCCGAGCCAGACCCGCCGGGCGGCGGAGGAGGAACGGGCGGAACCGGACCCTCCTGCGGAGCTCCACTCTGGCCTTTGTTGAGCCCGAACAGCCACGACATGTTCCGTTGAGAGCCGCTGAACCACCGGATCACCGATCATACAACCGCTACACGCGTGTCACGCCACGCATGCGCACTCTGAGACGCGCTCTGATTGGCTGACGCGCTCGTCCTTCCAGAAGGTCAGAGAGGAGGACACGCCCACCTCAGCGTGTACGGTGGCCGAAAAGAGTCTGAAATTATCAAAACTCGTTGCAGTCTTGCATCAGTTTTCATCACCACTCGATTTCTGTTCTACTGTGAAATTATATTTAATAATGGAGAGAAATTATAAAACTTTTGTTATAAATGATTTCATTCTTTTAATCAAATATTTTACTCATAAATGCAGATTAAACACTCTCTCTCTCTCTCTCACACACACACACACACTCTCTCACACACACACACACACACACACACACACACACACACACACACACACACACACACACACACACACACACACATGTTGGTGCAGCTATCATTATGAGGACTCTCCATAGACATAATGATTTTTATACTGTATGAACTATAGATTCTATCCCCTAACCCTAACCCTACCCCTAAACCTAACCCTCACACACACACCACATCACACACACACACACACACACACACATGTTGGTGCAGCTATCATTATGAGGACTCTCCATAGACATAATGATTTTTATACTGTATGAACTATAGATTCTATCCCCTAACCCTAACCCTACCCCTAAACACACACACACACACACACACACACACACACACACACACACACACATCACACACACACACACACACACACTCACACACACACACACATGTTGGTGCAGCTATCATTATGAGGACTCTCCATAGACATAATGATTTTTATACTGTATGAACTATAGATTCTATCCCCTAACCCTAACCCTACCCCTAAACCTCACAAAAAACTATCTGCATTTTTACATTTTCAATAAAACATCGTTTAGTATGTTTTTTTAGAGATTTGAATTATGGGGACACTAGAAATGTCCTCATAAACCACATTTATAGCATAATACCCTTGTAATTACCAGTTTATAACCTAAAAAAGTCCTCCTAAACCACTTAAACCTGCCCACACACACACACACACACACACACACACACACACACACACACACACACAGACACACTCACACACACACACACACTTACTGGTGTTACTGGTGTTACTGGTGGAATGGAGACAAGTATCTGGGGCCGGCCGTCCTCATGCAGGTGAGATTAAACCTGATGGTACATCTGCCAATGGCAGGTGAGCTGAAACAGTTTACAAGCTTTAAATGTTTCTAACCGTCCACAGCACTCGATTTTGCTGGATTATGTATCTGTTTTAGTGGACGGTTTGAATGTCTTTTGATTTGTATCACCCATGTCACTTGCATCAGTGTGAGTAAGAATATTGTTTGAAAACCATGTAATTTTGTTGTTCCTGATAAAGGTGTATTTAAAACTACTGTACACTTAATTTTTCTTTGCGCACTGTCAAACGCTCAGCCTTTTAAAATATAAGGGTGATTCTCAGATCTTCCAAGAAAATGTCCTGCTCCTATTTTCCTAAAGTAAAAAACAAATAAGAAGTTATATTTTGCATATTGAAAATGAAGCCTATTTTTAGGGCCGTTAAGATTTTTTTAACGTTGTGACATTATTTTCATGACAGTCATGAACATATTACCCCCCAATTTTCATTACCACAGTGAGAAAATAGGAGCAGGACATTTTATTGACAAGCCTTGACAGCTTTGGCACATGCGAACAGTCCGCACATACTCTGCTGATGATGAAATTTGCAACACACGAGACGTACTGGCTCATGGAACACTGAAGAACTTTGGCCTTTACTCTCCAAAACCAATTTTATACTGACATTTGCTGCCTGGCAAGTGTTAATTATGAATCATGGTCTAACTGTTTAAAGTGTTCTGCTGGTTTGTGAAGAGTCGCGGTGAGTTTTCAGGCTTATCGCTGGATGATCGACTCACGTGATGATTTCACTGAAGAGAGACTCTCTAAACTGCATGATCCATTCTCACTGTACCGCTGTCACACCATCATGAACTGCACCATAACTTGTCCTAATGTAACGTCCTACTGCCTGTTTTCCCTCTCTGCTCAGACCACACCCACATTATCAAGACCACTCCCCCTATCTTGTCAGACCACGCCCACATTGTCAATGCCACTCCCCTGTCTGCTCAGATCATGTCCACACTGTCAATGTCACTCCCCCAGTCTGCTCAGACCACACCCACATTATCAAGACACTCCCCTTATCTTCTCAGACCATGCCCACACTGTCAGTGTCACTCCTCCTGTCTACTCAGACCATGCCCACACTGTCAATGGCACTCCTCCTGTATGATAAGGCCACGCCCACACCGCCAGTGTCACTCCCCCAGTCTGCTCAGACCATACCCACATGCGCAATGCCACTCCCCCGTCTGCTCAGACCACGCTCAATTCAGCATTTAATATTTTTTTACATTAAAGCAGAAACTTCTGTGTTATACGAGAGTTGTAGGTGTGTTGAATTAAGGTTGTGTTTTTGATGAGGGTTTTTTGCCTCAGGGTTTGAATCCAGGCAAAGCCATCACTCAGATCAAGAAGATGATGGCAACATACAAGGAGAAGGAAACAGCATCAGTTTAAACATCTCGCTGTCTTCAGTGAAGATGAACAATAACACACGATAAGACCAGCACACACACACAAACTGCTGCAGCATCACTTCCAGCTCTTGACAGACTGAACCAAACCCCATGTTTCCAGACAGACAGATATGATGCAAAGACTTTAACAGGTGCTACATTGATGTGTTCCTGTTTATTATATATTCCATAACAAGAGAGAGAGAGAGCGAGAGAACTGTATATCAGTGCACTTTTGACTCATTGTATATGGGAGATCTGGCTGTATATAAAATAAACACTTGCAGCTCAACATGATCAGTGTTTAAAATCTCTATATAACTCTATATAGAGTTATTTTAGCGTATTTGATGTTAACCTTATATATAGAGTTATATTTGAGTTATAAGGAGTTATATATTGGCTTTATATAGAGTTATTTTAGCGTCATATGGAGTTATATTAGCCTTATTTAGAGTTATATTTGCGTTATTTAAAGTTATATTAGTGGTATATGGAGTTAAATTGGCCTTATAGAGTTATTTTTGCGTTATAAGGAGTTATATTAGATTAATAAAGTTATATAGAGTTATTTTAGCATCATATGGAGTTATATTAGTTATATTACATCATGATTCATCACCACGATGGTGCCACGGATGGCTGCCTCGGTGTGGAGCTCCTCAGTTTGTTTGTCCTGTGTTTAGTAATCTTTTTCCAGTCAGTTTTAACAGAGACGAACTGCTGAACATTCGACAGCATGTACCAGACAATCTTTTCCCAGTTTTCGAATATTCAGACATTTTGCTAGACATTTTAGTCAGAGGCGCAGCTGTGTTATTCAAGAGACGCAGGCGAGGGAGACGAGCCGGTGCGCTGGTCAAACTCCGTCGGTGCAGATTTCGAACAGCGCTGCAGAGTATTCACTTAGTGAATCTCCGCTCTCTTCCTAACAAAACTAACAAACTACATCTCCTCACCCGCACAAACAAGGACTTTTCAACCTCTGCTGCCTTGTGCTTCACAGAAACCTGGCTGAGTGAAGCCACTCCGGACAGCGCGTTACATCTGCCGGGTTTTCAGCTGTTCAGAGCGGATCGCATCGCGGAGTTAACGGGGAAAATGCGAGGTGGTGGAACATGCTTTTATATCAATGAAAGTTGGTGTACAGATGTAACAACGTTAAAGAGGATGTGCTGTCCTAATTTGGAAGCGCTCTTTATTAACTGTAAGCCTTTCTACTCGCCGCGGGAGTTTTCCTCGTATATTCTGATGAGTGTTTATATTCCTCCACATGTGTGTTTGAACACAGCGCTGCAACAGCTGACTGATCAAATCATAGACACAGAACAACAATACCCGGACTCAGTTATTATTATTCTTGGGGATTTTAACAAAGCAAATCTCACACATGAACTGCCCAAATACAGACAGCACATCACATGCCCCACCAGAGACAGGAACATACTGGATCATTGCTACACAACAATAAAGGATGCATATCGCTCTGTTCCTAGAGCAGCTTTGGGACTCTCTGATCACTGTCTGGTTCATCATCTTCCAACCTACAGGCAGAAATTAAAATCTGCTAAGCCTGTCTTAAGGACTGTAAAGAGATGGACCAATGAAGCAGAGCTGGAACTACAAGCCTGCTTTGACTGCACTGATTGGAGTGTTTTTGAGGCTGCAGACACCAATCGGGATGAGCACACAGATACTGTTACATCATATATCAGTTTCTGTGAGGATATGTGCATTCCTACTAGGACTTATTTAACATTTAACAATGACAAACCATGGTTTACAGCAGAACTCAGGCAGCTTCGTCAGGCCAAAGAGGATGCTTACAGAGTTGGGGATAAAGTCTTGTACAATCAGGCCAGGAACACACTGATCAAGGAAATCAGAGTGGCTAAAAGAAGATACTCTGAGAAGCTGAACAACAATTTTTCAGCTAACGACCCTGTATCAGTGTGGAGTGGCATGAAACAACTTATGAATTACAGGACCCCTACCCCCAACCCTGTGGTGGACCAACAACTGGCTGACGAGATGATAGTAGACTTTAGGAGGAACACCCCAACACTGACCCCCCTCACCATTCTAAACAGCACTGTGGCAGCAGTGGAGTCATTCAGGTTCCTGGGCACTACCATCTCACAGGACCTGAAGTGGGAGACCCACATTGACTCCATTGTGAAAAAGGCCCAGCAGAAGTTGTACTTCCTTCACCAGTTGAGGACATGTAACCTGCCACAGGTGCTGCTGATCCAGTTCTACTCAGCAGTCATTGAGTCTGTCCTCTGCACTTCAATAACTGTCTGGTTTGGTTCAGCTATGAAATCAGAAGACTACAAAGGACAATTCGGACTGCTGAGAGGATTACTGGTTGCCCCCCCCCCCCCTTCAAGAACTGTACACTTCCAGAGTGAGGAAAAAGGCTGGTAAAATCACTCTGGACCCCACTCACCCTGCCCACTACCTTTTTGAACTGTTGCCTTCTGGCCGACGCTTCAGAGCTCTGAGCACCAGAACCGTCAGGCACAGGAACAGTTTTTTCCCTCAGTCTATCCATCTCATGAACAGTTAAAACTGCCCCATTGAGCAATAACTATGTGCAATACACAGTTTAGTCTTTTTTATATTTATCCAACACATCCTACCTCTTCTGCCATTACATTCCCTTGCACTGCATATAACAGACTGTATTTAGATTTGCACTACGTATGTGTGTGTGTGTATGTATGTGTATAATTATTTTTTATTTTTTATTTTTTATTATTATCTATGTCTTGCTGCTGTTTTTGTATTGTATTGTTGTACACTGGAAGCTCCTGTCACCAAGCCTTGCACATTCCTGTCAGTGATGGGCGGGAGGCGTGTTCGGGGCGGAGCGATGTGCTGTGGGCGGGACTGGAGGTGGAGCGTCGCTGAAACTTCAGACACACGGGAAGAGTTGAGCATCACTCGAGGAATAAAGGACTGAATTAAAGGTGAGAAATTCATCAATTACATTAACATTCACTTTAAACAATCTGAACTCTGAGAGCATGTTTGATGTGTGATGTGTGTTATTTACCATGGCAGTGTAATGAAGAATGTTTAACAGTGAGATTTTTGCAGTTCTGTATGTAAATTATATACAGAAATAATTGTGAAACTGTAAAGGTATTATATTTGTTTACTGAAACACAGATTATTTAAATTGAGTTGATCAATTGAATGGTTAAGTGTTTAAAGTTTTGTGTTGACTTCATGGTCGATTGGGGGCTTTTGCACTTTGAGGGGGTATTACAGCCAGGGGTAAATGACAAAGAACCAAAACAAACACACAGAGAAAGAGAAAGACACAGAGAGAGAGAGAGAGAGAGAGAGAGAGAGAGACAGACAGGCAGACAGAGAGAGGGAGAGAGAAAGACAGAGAGAGAGAGAGAGAGAGAGAGAGACAGAGAGAGAGAGAGAGAGAGAGACAGACAGACAGACAGAGAGACGGAGAGAGAGAGAGAGAGAGAGAGAGAAAGACAGAGAGAGAGAGAGAGAGAGAGACAGAGAGACAGACAGACAGACAGAGAGAGAGAGAGAGAGAGAGAGAGAGAGTGAGAGAGAGACACAGACAGAGAGTTTGAGAAATTGAGTCTTAGAAGCAAAAGTAAGAAACATGAGGACTGTTGTGTTCAAATGAGACATTAAAGAGTTAAAGAACTGAATTAATGAAAGTGTGTGTGTGTGTGTGTGTGTGTGTGTGTGTGTGTGTGATGTTGTGGGAGGGTCCTGAGGGGGTTTAATGACTCACAGATGTGAGATGCTGCATATGCTTCAACACACACACACACACACACTCTCTCTCTCTCTCTCTCTCTCTCTCTCTCTCTCTCGCTCTCTCTCTCTTTCTCTCTCTCTCTCTCTCTCTCGCTCTCTCTCTCTTTCTCTCTCTCTCTTTCTCTCTCTCTCTCTCTCTCTTGGATTATTTCCTGTGTTAAACAGCTCAAAATCTGTAATGTTTAATGGTTTGATATTACAAGCTGACGAAACATGACTTTAAGGGAATGTCTGTAAATAAAGATACACAAAATGGCTGCAAGGAAAGTTACTGGAAGAAAGAGACAGACAGACAGCGAGAGAGAGAGAGAGAGACAGGAGTCTGTGGAGCAGTATGAGTGTTTGAGTCAGTGCTGAGAAAAGTATAAAGACACAAGCACATTCTTGAGTGCAGCTGTCTCTCTCTCTCTCAGGGGCCACAGCAGGGCAGACAGACAGAGAGACAGACAAGGGGCCGGCTCAGGATACAGGGGGAAAGTAAAGCTCATTTTATTCGTAATAATTACAGTTATAAGTGTCTATGAAATGCAAAACGACTGAGAGTATAAAATCAAATCATTTGTGTCTCACTGCTGCTTTATTTCCACAGACACTATGAAACTGTCTTACCTGATTCTGCTGTCAGTGCCGGGTGAGACTATATACACAGCAAACATACTCACACATATATCACATCATATACTCACCCTCATGTCGTACCAAAACCGGATGACTCTTTTTCAGATATTCAGCAGAAAGTCCACGCTGCTCTTTTCTTTACAATAATATAAGTTGTTATATAGAATCAAAATGACTAAAAACTACGGCTACCGATTAAACACGTTAATTTAGTGTGATTATTATGTAAGGGATAATGTACAGTACAGATGTTATCACAGAATAAACCCAACAGGATGATCCAGACCCCAAAGCATAGCGGAAAACTAAAGAAATGAATCGCTGAACTGCTGAAATCCACCTCCTGTTGGTGTTTATTCTGTAATTAATGAATGTCTGACTCATTATCCAGTTTATTACAAGAACACTTGCCAAAGAAATAAATGCACATGAAACATTGATTTGAGTTGAAACTATTTTATTAGCTTGTAGAGATCGAACAGTGATCCGAGAAGTAGTAAAAAGTAGGGATGTGCCCGAACTAGCTGAATACCTTATTCGGAAAGGCACGAATAATGACTTCAAAATGAATAATGAATTCATCCGAATAATAAAAAAAATATTCAGAAGACTGACCATCCAATGAGCACAGGTATTAAGCGATATTTTAAATAAACATATCGAAAACGACAAAACAATGATGAGTCTGTGAAGCCAATATTACTACAGTGTAAACCTTATGAATGAAAATGCACATTTCAAGTTCATCAGATGGCCGCGGTCTCAGTCTCCGTTAATTGTGCACATCTCAGAAATCTAATCTTGTCAAGAGTAACATTAACTAAGATACTATATCATTCACATTTCCCACTTTTTAAAATGTCTGTTAACACATTAACATCAACTGTTGCACACAATTCACACGTAAGGATCCATTAACCAACCTGAGCGTGATGTTGAATTCCTGACCAGAGAAGTGATGTTTTTATAGTGGAGCTCGTCTGTGCGTCTCTTAAAGATGACCACATTTATATCACATCACCAGTTAAGGTAACTGCATGCGTTAGCCTTTATTCCCAAACAGTTTAAATGCCCCATAGAGGTTTAAATACTTGTACATTTATTCAGAGTAGTCCTGCACATGCACAGAGGATTGCAAGGAAAACAAAACATGCACGTTTTTCTCACTTTTTCTTCTAGAAATGTATAGAGGCTCGCTCTTGCTATTTATTCCACTGCATTTGTAATTTAACTAAATAATTATGTCCTCCACAAAATAAGCCTCAAGTGTAGCCTATCATAAAACTTTCTGATATAAATGTATGGTGCTTTCATCCGTTTGTAGGCTTAATTAATTTTTTTTTCACATTTATTTTAAAGCTTGTATTTGTACTTAATATTTGCTGCAAAATGTGTTTGACATTTCACAACTGCTTGACACCTCGTACATCCAGAATAACATTGTTATACTTGCACACTGCACATAAACTTAAACATATACTTGCACACTGCACATAAACTTAAACATATACTTGCACACTGCACATAAACTTAAACATATACTTGCACACTGCACATAAACCAAAATTCTTTTTCAGCAGATGTTAATGTCAAAAAAGCCAGAAGAAACCAAAGCTAAAAACATATTCCACAGTTAATGTAACCTACATATCTAGCTTCATCTGGTAAGGAAAAATAAAGAATATATATATAATATAATTCAATAATAATAATAATAATAATAATAATGAAGTAGGCCTATCCGAGACATATTTTATATACAGAAACTATAAATGTAATTTTAAAATTAGGTTTGAGACACTTCTGGTTTAAGCCACGCCCACATCCGGTTCTGTATCGGAATACAGACACAGATACAGATAATTTTGTCATTGTAACAGATACAAATACAGATACAGATAATGGCTTTGCTGCACACCCCTGGTAAAGAGGATTTGTAATACCCAGATGAGTGGTCTGATACGTGGATGTGCGGTTGTTACTCAGAGATAACAGACCGCTAGATGGCGCCATTGACCAATCAAAACGTATTCTGGAGAGCCATGTAATAAATGAAAAAAATGCGTAGAAAATGTTTACAGAATTAATCTTGGCCCCAACCTGTTTGTAAATTCAGTAATAAGGAGTAATTCAAGCTCGATGTACCACCTGGATGTGTCAGTAGGGGGCAGTCAGCGCAACTCCAGCTGTACAGACAACGCAACAACAGATGATGCACTCTTGCACTCAGTGACAGCTGAATCAAACACAATAGTGATGGGAAGATCGGATCATTTTACTGACTTGGATCTTTGAGTCTTGTTCAGCAAAACGAAAGATCTTTATTCAAATCATTTCGTTCATTTGAGCAGAATTAAATTAAAATGTTACATTTTCAAAAGCCAAATCCCCCCCCAACACGTCTACTTAAGCAAACTTTGATTATAGTCCCAATAAGGAAAAATGTATAATGCAGCCAAGGACAAATTATGAGAAAAAAATTATTAGTTCACCTCTGGAATCTTCTTGTCCGAGGAGTTCGTTCTTTTGTCACGTGAGTGCATAGCGTATACGGCTGTCACATGACAAAAGAACGAACGACTCGGACCAGATGACTCGAGAGGTGAACTAATCATTTCTGTTTCCTGTGTGAGCAATATATGGCATATACAGCTGTCACGTGACAAAAGAACGAACGACTCGGACCAAAAGAGTTTAAAGGTGAACTAAACATTTCTGTTTCCTGTACAGCACCTATGCGGTTTTCACATAATAATGTGAGGCCAACACAAAATGAACGAATCACTCTCTGAGACTACTCATTCTTTTGAGTCACATAAAAGATTCGTTCAAAATGAACGAATCATTCATGAACGACCCATCACTAGAACACAACAGAATGCAGGGATCTCAAGACAT
>NC_059393.1:26394568-26402068 GCF_019703515.2 Myxocyprinus asiaticus
ACTCAAACCCTCATATCTGATCTCATGTCAGAGTTAAAGACCTGTGAGCACTGATCTGTTGTCAATAATCAATAATCATCTTCAGCTACTGACCGCAGACCTGCACAGATGACTCAGTCTGGGTTCAGCTTTAATATACTCACCATTTATTACTGTAATACTGGCTGTTACAAAAACTTTCTCATTATATTTGCAATATTAAAATAAACACTTTTGTACTGTATGTTTGAACATCACTATATGATCCACTCATTCTGGGGCAAAAACATAAAGAACAAGAAGAATAAGGGTAAAAGTGGATATTTCAAGTCATTTTAATCATTACAATGTAATATATATGTATATAATAAGTCATCTTCATGCAAGTTTGACACATTAGCCAAAAACAGGGCTGACAAGCACCTACCTCAGTTTCAAACACAAAAACGACAAACTCAGAAAACGTAGAAACATTGGATCAATTAAAAATGAATTAGTAATTTGGGACTTTAATCCAAAATACATCAGTAACGTGCTTCATATAGATCTGAAGAACCGGATAATGAGTTATGAGTTGTTGTTTTAAAATGTATAAAAATAACAAATAAATGTAAAGTATCTTAACATTTCACCTCACTTCTGTGCATGTGCTGTATGGAGTTATATTTGTGCCACAATTCTGTGTGTGCAAGCTGATATTTTGAGCATGCAAAAATGTATTTTACACGCAGAGTGTGTAGGAGGAGAAAGCAAAATGTAAGAACTCTGAGCAAATTCACATTCAAATAAACTTTATTCAAGCGCAAAATTGATTTTCGTTTGCTCAGAATGAATTTATATTTCCAGGAAAATACATTGCTTTACAAAACTGTTCAAGCACGTGCAAAATAACTTTTTATGTGCTCAAAAATCTTGCGCATGCAAAATAATTTATGTACTCAAAATGTCATCTTGTGCGTGCAAAATCATTTTTATGTACTCAAAGTGTCATCTTGTGCGTGCAAAATCATTTTTATGTACTCAAAATGTCATCTTGCGTGTGCAAAATACGTTTTATGTACTCAAAATGTCATCTTGTGCATGCAAAATAATTTTTTATGTACTCAAAATTTCATCTTGCGTGTGCAAAATAAGTTTTATGTACTCAAAATGTCATCTTGTGCGTGCAAAATAATTTTTTATGTACTCAAAATTTCATCTTGCGTGTGCAAAATCATTTTTATGTACTCAAAGTGTCATCTTGTGCGTGCAAAATAATTTTTTATGTACTCAAAATGTCATCTTGCGCATGCAAAATAATTTTTATGTACTCAAAGTGTCATCTTGCGTGTGCAAAATAAGTTTTATGTATTCAAAATGTCATCTTGTGCGTGCAAAATAATTTTTATGTACTCAAAATTTCAGCTTGCATGTGCAAAATAAGTTTTAT
The DNA here is from genome assembly GCF_019703515.2 of Myxocyprinus asiaticus. Taxonomy (NCBI): domain Eukaryota; kingdom Metazoa; phylum Chordata; class Actinopteri; order Cypriniformes; family Catostomidae; genus Myxocyprinus; species Myxocyprinus asiaticus. The sequence goes on from NC_059393.1 coordinate 26,395,977, forward strand.
GTACTCAAAATGTCATCTTGTGCGTGCAAAATAATTTTTATGTACTCAAAATTTCAGCTTGCGTGTGCAAAATAAGTTTTATGTACTCAAAATGTCATCTTGCGTGTGCAAAATAATTTTTTATGTACTCAAAATTTCATCTTGCGTGTGCAAAATAAGTTTTATGTACTCAAAATTTCATCTTGTGCGTGCAAAATAATTTTTTATGTACTCAAAATTTCATCTTGCGTGTGCAAAATAAGTTTTATGTACTCAAAATGTCATCTTGCGCGTGCAAAATAATTTTTTATGTACTCAAAATTTCATCTTGCGTGTGCAAAATAAGTTTTATGTACTCAAAATTTCATCTTGTGCGTGCAAAATCATTTTTTATGGACTCAGAATTTCATCTTGCGTGTGCAAAATAAGTTTTATGTACTCAAAATGTCATCTTGTGCGTGCAAAATCATTTTTATGTACTCAAAGTGTCATCTTGCGTGTGCAAAATAAGTTTTATGTACTCAAAATTTCATCTTGTGCGTGCAAAATAATTTTTTATGTACTCAAAATTTCATCTTGCGTGTGCAAAATACGTTTTATGTACTCAAAATGTCATCTTGTGCGTGCAAAATAATTTTTTATGTACTCAAAATGTCATCTTGTGCGTGCAAAATAATTTTTTATGTACTCAAAATTTCATCTTGTGCGTGCAAAACAACGTTTTATGTACTCAAAATGTCATCTTGTGCGTGCAAAATATAGAGACAAGTGCATGTCTCAAATTCAGTGTCTGTACAGCATGAAAATATACTGCAAACATCCTTCAGTTTCACTTTCACTGCACGATTTTAAACTGGTCTGTCAAAAAAGATAAATACATGTGCTTTTATAATAACTGATTCTTTACTGATCCATCAATATTATTATTATTATTATTATTTATTTACTTTTAGAAGTTCAGCAGACACACGACTCTCACATTCACAGAATTAACAGACGTAAATCGATCAGCGTGGTATAAAACACTGAGATTCATTTCGATCCAAGCCAAAAATCCGATTCACTCCCGCATAAAGACGAGAGATTTGCTCGGTTCAGATTATCAGTGAATAAACACACGATGATGATCTCATGTTTATTGATTGATCAGATCAATAATATTTCACTCATGCATGTGCCAACACATACAAACATGTGATCACTGAGTCCACTGTAATTTGTGTATTAGTGCTGTAGTCATGATTGTTTTATGTGTGATGTTCAGTTTGGATTGTTTCCAGTCACATTCACTTCCCGAAAATCATCCCGGTTATACAATCAGAGATTAAACAGACCGAACAAAACATGGGATATGTTGAATTGTTTTAGTTAAATGTTTTGGCTAATTATATATCCCTTCTATTTAATTCAGAACCCACCAAACGATCAAACAAAAGATTCGGTCAGAACGACTCGCGATTGAACTCTTGATCGTTTAAAAGAACATTTAATTCAAACATCATTTACTTTTATATGAATTAAATTCACCTGTGAGAGCGAAGTAAACCTGTACTCACACAAAGATACAAGTCTTTATAGAATTATAGTTTTGTTAATTTCAGTTTTATGAATTACAATAATAAACTGTCAAGACCAGCACGCGTCTCAGGAGAAGCTTTATTTCATATAAATCATCATTTATATTCTAAAGTGTTTCATAAAATCACTTGAAGGAAAGATTAAAACTTTAATAACTGACAATATCAAGAATAAAGAAATAAAATCAACTTAAGTCTGGAGTTATATATATATAGACACCACTGCATAATGATCCGTTTCTATAGGTGTGTGTTTGAGTAAAATGAACATTTGTGTTTTATTCTATAAAGTACTGACAACATTTCTCCCAAATTCTAAATATAAATATTGTCATTTAGAGCATTTATTTGCAGAAAATGACAACTGGTCAAAATAACACAAAAGATGCCGTGTTTTCAGACCTCGAATAATGCAAAGAAAACAAGATCATATTCATTATTAAACAACACAATATTAATGTTTTAACTTAGAGTTCAGAAATCAATATTTGGTGGAATAACCCTGATTTTCAATCACAGCTTTCATGTGTCTTGGCATGCTCTCTATCAGTCTTTCACATTGCTGTTGGGTGACTTTATGCCACTTCTGGGTGCAAAAATTCAAGCATCTCATCTTTGTTTGATGGCTTGTGGCCATCCATCTTCCTCTTGATCACAGAGGTTTTCAATGGGGTTCAGGTCTGGAGATTGGGCTGGCCATGACAGAGTCTTGATCTGGTGGTCCTCCATCCACACCTTGATTGAGCTGGCTGTGTGGCATGGAGCATTGTCCTGCTGGAAAAACCAATCCTCAGAGTTGGGGAACATTGTCAGAGCAGAAGGAAGAAAGTTTGTATGTGGCTTGATTTCATGCGTCCTTCACAATGATGAATCTGCCCAATTCCAGCCTTGCTGAAGCACCCCCAGATCATCACCGATCCTCCACCAAATTTCACAGTGGGTGCGAGACACCTCTGTCACCTGAGGCCTCTCCAGGTCTCCATCTAACCATTAGATGACCAGGTGGAGGATCGGTGATGATCTGGGGGTGCTTCAGCAAGGCTGGAATCGGGCAGATTCATCTTTGTGAAGGACGCATGAGTCAAGCCACATTTTGTATAGGCTTGGTCTTAAAGACACACCCACCTGCTGGCGATGCCAATTAGAAGATGGAGACATGTTTTTTGGGGGGTGTTAACATCCAAGATTTTTGGTTGAAGGTTCAGAGTTGTATGTGTGATGTTTTGGGCACTCAGATTTCATTTTGCCCCAGACTCTGTATTTTGGGTGATGGGGCGGTCATTAATTTGGGGGATAAACACATAAAAAAATTGACCAGTATCATGATTGGCAGACAAAGTATGTTAAGGGGTTGGAAGTCGAATAGAAGGCTGGGGATTCAGAATTTGTTGGATAGGAAATGGGGCAGTTATTTTGTGTTTTTGGGGTGACTCTCGGGGAGGGGATGGGGATAGAGAAGTTTAGTTTTAATTATGTATGATTATTAGATTTTCTTTGTGTGTGTGTGTATTCTTATATGTGACCACAGGGGTGTTCGTTGGGGGTCAGGGTGGGGTTGGTGATTGGGGAGGGGTAATAGTGGGGGTAAAATGTTGATTCAGTGTATATATGTTGGGTTTTTCTTTGTTATATATCTACAAATCAATAAAAAATGTTAATCGGAAATATTAGTAAACAGTGCAATATAATCGAGTAAATTTCCCAAAATGAAAAAAAAAAAACATACTTAAAAAATGCAGGGACCTAATTAAGTAACGTTTTTAAGTAAAAAAAAAAAAAAAAAAAAAAAACGAATTAAGTAAAAAAATCCCTGATTAATTAAAAAGTTACTGTCCACTGCATAAATATGAGATCTGTCTTGGACAAATGAGTGACAGTTTGTGGAATTAACATTAATCTTAGCAATTATTTAATATTTTAATTAATTTATTATTTTGTAATGTCCAAATGAAACCAACTCAATGATCTGTCAGACATTGTTTAGACGTGTTTGTCCAAACTGTAGCGGCGGGCGCGTCCTTGTGCTGGAAGCCCTGCGTGCGCGCTCTGGGCTGCGTGACGTGTATGCGTGCGCGCGCGCTCTGGAGCGGAGGGAAGATGGCGGATGTTTATAGTGTGAATCTGGATGGGAGCAGCTGATGCAAAACACAAACATCAGTCGCAGAAATTAAAGAGAATAAACTCACCGAGCACAGACAGACAGACAGGTAAATATACGAGCACCTGTCTCACTGCACAAATCATAGAAACACACAAACAATCAGTAGATGTGAATGAACGGCTGCTAGCGCACTGCTAATAAAACAACAGACGAAAATACTGCCTAATCATAACTCATTTACATATTACACACTCATATCATGCCTCATTTACATATTACACACTGAAATCATACCTAATTTACATACAACACACTCAAATCATACCTCATTTACACATTACACACTCATATCATACCTCATTTACATATTACACACTCATATCATACCTCATTTACATATTACACACTCAAATCATACCTCATTTACACATTACACACTCATATCATACCTCATTTACATATTACACACTCATATCATACCTCATTTACATATTACACACTCAAATCATACCTCATTTACATATTACACACTCATATTATACCTCATTTACATATTACACACTCATATCATACCTCATTTACATATTACACACTCATATCATACCTCATTTACATATTACACACTCATATTATACCTCATTTACATATTACACACTCATATTATGCCTCATTTATATATTACACACAACTTTGCTTAAACATTTCAAAAATCATAAAACTGTGTCTTTTATAGGATTTCCAGTGTATCTTGTGTTGACTGTGTTTCCTGCAGCTCTTGTTGATCATTTATTAACATGTTGTTGATTTTCAGATCCACTGTCAGACAGACAGCATCATGTCTCGCTGCTCAGACGGTGAAGACAGCGGTTTTGTTGGCATGGACACCGAGGACAGTGTTGAGACGGCGGACAGCAGGACGAGAGCAGCGGCGAGCGCTCACAGTATGGGTGAACTGCCAGAGGAAGTGCTGGAGTACATCCTCTCCTTCCTGTCTCCATATCAAGAGCACAAGACTGCCGCCCTGGTGTGCAAACAGTGGTATCGCCTCATTAAAGGTCAGTGCGCAACAGCAGCGGTTACGCCACAGATGTGATCACGTGCGTTTATGACTGTCTGAATCTCTGCTTACATATCAAATATTTACAGTAGTTTGTTGTCAATATAATTAACCATAATTTAAATATATCGATGATTTGAATGTTGTGCCGCTCCTCGTGTCACCGCTTAGTAGTACACTTAACGTTAATCCTTGATATCGAGAATGATGTCATTACTCGTGGAAATATCTATCCTTGTTATCAAAAATGGAATTTCAGGTATATGTAATGTGATTTAACTAATAAGATGGCAATTTAATCATATCAGACATCTATTTCCAGATATCTGAAATGAACATTGCCACTAGTGGAAGCAAAATTACAGATGTCCAAAAAATGAGAACTTTATACTAGTTGCAATTCAGTTGTTGATATCAAAAATGATAATGTTTACGAGTAAGAAGTGCAAATTAAGATTTCAACCAGTGTTATGAATTAATTATACAGTTGAAGTCAGAAGTTTACATACACTTTGTTAGTATTTGGTAGCATTGCCTTTAAATTGTTTAACTTGGTTCAAACATTTTGGGTATCCTTTCACAAGCTTCTCACAATAAGTTGCTGGAATTTTGGCCCATTCCTCCAGACAGAACTGGTGTAACTGAGTCAGGTTTGTAGGCCTCCTTGCTCACACACGCTTTTTCAGTTCTGACCTCAAATTTTCTATCGGATTGAGGTCAGGGCTTTGTGATGGCCACTCCAATACCTTTACTTTGTTGTCCTTAAACCATTTTGCCACAACTTTGGAGGTATGCTTGGGGTCATTGTCCATTTGGAAGACCCATTTGTGACCGAGCTTTAACTTCCTGGCTGATGTCTTGAGATGTTGCTTCAATATATCCACATAATTTTCCTTCCTCATGATGCCATCTATTTTGTGAAGTGCACCAGTCCCTCCTGCAGCAAAGCACCCCCACAACATGATGCTGCCACCCCCATGCTTCACGGTTGGGATGGTGTTCTTCGGCTTGCAAGCCTCACCCTTTTTCCTCCAAACATAACGATGGTCATTATGGCCAAACAGTTCAATTTTGTTTCATCAGACCAGAGGACATTTCTCCAAAAAGTAAGATCTTTGTCCCCATGTGCACTTGCAAACTGTAGTCTGGCTTTTTTATAGCGGTTTTGGAGCAGTGGCTTCTTCCTTGCTGAGCAGACTTTCAGGTTATGTTTATATAGCACTCGTTTTACTGTGGATATAGATACTTGTCTAACTGTTTCCTCCAGCATCTTCACAAGGTCCTTTGCTGTTGTTCTGGGATTGATTTGCACTTTTCACACCAATCTACGTTCATCTCTGGGAGACAGAATGTGTCTCCTTCCTGAGTGGTATGATGG
>NC_059393.1:26407068-26414568 GCF_019703515.2 Myxocyprinus asiaticus
TATTTGTTAAATTGTAGCATTGTTTAAACCTCTTGTGTTGACGGGTGAGATTTTACAGTGATGCCACAATATGTTTACAGTGAAACCTGACCATAGTGTGCAGCTCCCACACGCAAGCGTAAACTCTCAGAGAGACTTTGATCTGACCTTGAAGTGTGTGTGTGTGTTCTGCATTGTGACTGATTGATTTTAAATTGATAAATAATAAAAGCTCTATGTAATAGTCTCACCCATTCACTTTCTATGGTGGGTCAAATTTGACCCGAACAGTATGAATGGGGGACAGTTTGATAAAACCACCTAGACTCATGGAATCTAGTCCATTTGTTGCGTGTACATTCAGGGAAAAGTCACCAAGCCTTGTACTGCTTAGATTAAGGAAACAAAAACATTTATTTGGGCCAAAAATTACCTGAACAGTGACTAAAGGTCAAACAATGTGCAAACTGAAAGCTACAAAAAGTGTAATGTAAAAATAAAATATAATGTGCAGTTAGCTTTTCACATTAAAAAAATGCTTGTCCATAGTTTGAAAGCAGCCAAACGTTGAAATAACCGAAGTCCTAGTCGTAATAATTGTGACTGGTTGTGTGTGTTGTGTTGTCAGGAGTAATGAGGTTTGGGTTCTGGATCTGGAGCAGTGGACCTGGTCTAAACCCAACATCAGCGGCCCGTCTCCACACCCGCGAGGAGGACAGTCTCAGGTAACACAAACACACTCTTGAATCACTGATGATGTGTTAGAGTTGGATTCGCTCAGAGTCTCTTGTGAATCTCTCGTATAGATCGTGATTGACAGTGACACTCTGCTCATTCTGGGCGGCTGCGGAGGTCCGAACGCCGTGAGTATCTCGACACACTCTTAATCGCAGGAGAACATCAGAATGTGGTCAAATCAGACTGTGAGACAGTGTTGTGTGTGTGTCAGTTACTGAAGGACGCGTGGCTGCTGGACATGAGCGCCTCCAGCTGGACGTGGCAGCAGCTGCGAGTGGAGAATGAAGATCACGGAGCGCCAGAGCTGTGGTGCCATCCAGCCTGCAAGGTGTGTGTGTCTTGTTTTACTAGACACCAGACACACAACATTAGTGATGATGATTGTGAAACTACTCTAATGACACGTCCTTCAGAAAACTTTAGCACATTAATATCATGGCAAATATATCATGTATTTTTCAACACTTCTGTCTGTCTGCAGGTGGGTGAGTGTGTGGTGGTGTTCTCTCAGGCTCCGTCAGGTCGCGCTCCTCTCAGCCCGAGTCTGAACTCTCGCCCATCACCCATCAGCTCAACGCCCGCTCCGCTCGGCCCCGACCCGCCCTCCCTGCGCTCACAGTCACCGGTGCGCAGCAGTGCCACAGGTGTGGTGCTGGGTGTGGTCGAAGAGGCGCCATGTGTGAACGGCCGATGGGGGACGCTGCGCCCAAGAGCATCGGCAAGAGCGAGAGATGGAAGTCCGTCATCATCGCAGCAACAGTCGCCCTCGCGTGGACCAGACAGCCCGCCGCTGCTCAATGGCATCTCCCCCTCGCCGTCCACCAGCCCCATCCAGATGGCATCTCCGCCTGCCCGACCACACGCTCACGTGCCTGCGGACTACAACTGGGACGAGCCGGCAAGCTCTAACGGGCTGCACACACCTCCGCAGTCTGTGTCTCCGTGCACCCCGCCGGGTGCGATATCTCCCGCAGCGCTGCGCAGAGGCCTCGAGGCCGTTAAAGCTTCTTCGTCACTCCCAACCTCGTCCTCACCGTCCCAGCCAAGCACCTCCGCTTCCGGCGGCACACCCCCCGCCTCCTCGAGCCCGCCGCAGGCCGCTGTGGCCGACGGACACTCCATTCCGCCGATCGCAAGGCGACTCACCCATCACCCGCCGCAGAGTCTGAACGTGGGCAAGCCGCTGTACCAGTCGCTCAACTGCAAACCCATGCAGATGTACCTGCTGGACATTTCACGAGCCAAGTCAGACGTCGTGGTGTCGTGGCGGGTGTACGGTAGCGGCGGTGCGCCAAGCGCTGTCACGGGACCACCAGAGACGAGCCTTCACACGGTTGTACAGGGGCGCGGAGAGCTCATCATCTTCGGTGGGCTCATGGACAAAAAGCAGAATGTGAAATATTACCCCAAAACCAACGCCTTGTACTTCGTCCGCGCTAAGAGGTAATGGACAAGCGCGAGGCGCATTTAGCACTCTGAAGATTCCCACAGACTGACGTATTTAACTGGATGACTTTTGACCTTACACTAATTTACCTTAAAATACAGCGCAACATATAAAGGACACTCGAACATAGTCGTTGTTTCAATTTATGAGTGAATGATGTTTTTGCAGCATGCTTTGCGAGTGTGTGTGTGCGTGCTCTGCAAGTGTGTGTGTTTCCGTGCTCTGCAAGTGTGTGTGTGTGTGTGCGTGCTCTGCAAGTGTGTGTGCGTGTGCGTGCTCTGCAAGTGTGTGTGTGTGTGTGTGTGTGTGTGTGTGCGTGCTCTGCGAGTGTGTGAGAGATATTGAAGGGAATGTTTATGTTTCTATTGTATTTGACTTTCAGAAATTCTGATCTGACTGAAGGAAACAATTGAGGAACTGAAAAATATCAACTTTTTTACCCTCTTAAAGGCCATTGTTTACATTAAACGTGTGTGTGTGTGTGTGTGTGTGTGTGAGAGAGACTGTGCATGTGTGTGCATGTGAGACTGCGTGTGTGTGAGACTGTGTGTGCGTGTGTGTGTGTGTGTGTGAGTGTGTTGTGGGTGGGTGTGTGTGTGTGTGTGAGAGACTGTGTGAGACTGCGTGTGTGTGAGACTGTGTGTGTGTCTGTGTGTGAGTGTGTTGTGGGTGGGTGGGTGTGTGTGTGTGTGAGACTGTGCATGTGTGTGTGTGAGAATGTGCATGTGAGACTGCGTGTGTGTGTGTCTGTGTGTGAGTGTGTTGTGGGTGGGTGTGTGTGTGTGAGAGACTGTGTGAGACTGCATGTGTGTGTGAGACTGTGCGTGCGTGTGTGTGTGTGTGCTATTGAGGGAATGAGATTATGTATTATAAGTGGAAATAAAGCTCTCCATGTCTTAACTCTGATTTAATGTTGCAAGAGATTTTACTCTTTGTGTCACATATGAATAAAGATCATGTATAACATCACCTGATCCCAACATAAAGCAACATTCAACACCCATTTTACTTTATTTGTAATGTGACATATTTCTGAGTAAAACAGGATATTCTACTAGTATGTGAATTGATTGGGTGGCGTAAAGTGTCTCTATTATGACAGGTGCTTGAAATATTAAAGGACTTGGTGATGTCATCTGAAGAGGAAAGTCGTTTCAGTGGTAAAATCTTAATGAGAGATTATGAAGACAAAAGTTTCTCTCTGTAGAATAACATGCTCTGATGAATCGTCCACATTAAGACCAGGAACATACAGTTTATTAAGAGTTTTTGTTTCATGTTTAACAATAAACGTGCAGAAACATTGGCTGCTTCTGAATTCACATACTTTTACTACACAAAGTATGTACTTCACTGGTGATTTGATAAGTACATCACTTTGCATATGAACAGTACAGTGGTATTGAAACAAAACGTCAATTTGACACCACAAACATGTATGTGTCACATACTGTTTAGCTGGTGTTAGCATGTGGCTAAAGTCATCTTTAAATGAATTACCACCTTGAGTTTTATATTCATACACTGATAAAATGCAGGGTTTCTTCTCACATTTGTTGGTATCAACCAAAAAACTTGATAGTGAACAGTCTCTAACCCCAGTCCTGTGTTGCACAAGGCGATTGTGGGTAATATTAGTCTAAATAGCATGCATGGATGCACACTACCAGAAATAGTACAGAATTCATGCAGCTTTTGCTTTTATTTTGAATGTATTATGATTTTGGATGCACTAATCCTACTCGTGCATACTCTTTAGGACAGCAGTAGTGTCTTCTGCATCAGTCGTGGTGTTTAAATGTGCTTTCTGTAGTACTTTAGACTCAAGATTGTGATATTGTGTGCTCTTTCAGGTCCGCTGCAGGACTTTTGACTCCTCTCTCCCTCGCGCTGCTTCTCCGCATCATTAACCTTTCACCCATTTGAATTCACTCTGCCGGATCTCACATGTGATTGGCTAACAGCTGAGGAGCCGGGCTGTGATTGGTTGGGGTGGGGCTGTGGGCGGAGCTTTCACTCAGGCGTTCGGTGTTTACCAGCGTCTGAATGACAAACAGAGACGCGACGCGAACAGACGCGGTGAGAAACGCATTAAAACTGACAAAACACTTTTATAATGTTGTTACAGAAAGTTTAGTAAGGATGCTAACTGTGTCAAGAGCACATTTATTTTAACAGTTTGTGTGTAGAAGAGTATGAAACAGATGATTAAAGTGCGGCGATGAGCTCATGAATATGTAAATTACGTTTCATGAACTTCATGAATTATTTAAATATTATATATTTTTTATATAACATTCTGTGTATGTCAGCAGTTTTAACAGTGTTTCATAGAACAATGCTTCTTGAAAAAACTATTGATGAAACTTCAGGATTTTTAATGAAATAAAAATGAATATTAATGTTGATGAAATTAACTCTTGATTTGTTGCAGATTTGATTCCTGGACTTCCTCAAACTGTGTGGTTTTCCACTCGTGTTGTTCTTTGTTGACACTTTCATGAGTAAAACACAGTCTGAGTCATGATAATGGAGTGTATTCTCACATACATGATTACTGAGTGATAAAATCAAATCATATATGACACGTCACACATACATGTGCAGGATCTGCGGTGGATGACACGTGTTTCCTGCATCCAAACATGCCCATCACACGTCTTGTCAACTTCCCTACAGACTCACCCCCACCCTCCATCGCCCGGGTAATGCCCGGCCCCACGCCCGGCCCCGCGCCCACGCCCCGCGCCCTGTGGCCCCCGCTGGACTTCACTTTGGGCGCGCTGGCGTGCTGCGGCGCATGCCTGTTCACCAACCCGCTGGAGGTGGTAAAGACCCGACTGCAGTTGCAGGGCGAGCTGCAGGCACGTGGCTCATACCAACGGCACTACCGCGGAGTGTTGCAGGCGCTGTGGGTGGTTGGCCGGACGGACGGGGTTCGAGGGCTGCAGAAAGGCCTGACGGTGGCGCTGTTGTACCAGGTCCTGATGAACGGGGTTCGACTCGGGTTCTACTCCTACACAGAGGCATCAGGACTCACGGCCATCCCGGGAGGAAGTCTGATTGCAGGGGCCACAGCGGGAGCGCTTGGGGCGTTCATCGCATCACCGGCTTATCTGGTAAGAGGTCAGAGGTCACAATTAAAGCCCTGTTCACACTGACTGACTGATGGTGGTCGCCAGTCACTGGACTGTAAAGTATACTTCAGTTGTCCGTGTTGCAGATCACTCCGCGCACAGTATGCGTGATGCACATTTCATCATTAGCACAGTCTGCACGGACTGACCTCGTGCGGTCCAGATTTTCTCGACACGTGGACGCAGTCCTTGTCTGTGCGCCAATGCATCACAAAACAGTCGTAGCATACATAAGTCAAACGTGTTCATATTTGCTCGCAGTCAGAAGACTCAAATTTGTAAGGCAACACGGTCGACCGGGCGCAATCGGAAACGCAGAAATCAAAGTATACTCGAGACTTTAGCCCTTTCTACTTTACTTTCTTCAATGAAATAATCATTAAAGTAATCTGACTATAATTAGTAATCTGTTGTGGATAACTTGTTACAAACAACTTCATGGTTTGTATTTTATATTGTTGCTGCTCATTTATGAAGTTGAACCGTGCTCAACTTTATCGTATCTTCAACGTTTGCTGTCACTCATGATGACGATCTGCAGAGGCGGAGTATCGGATTTGATTTGAGCTTCAGATACGTTGAAATATTTGTGCGACTAGACCGTATTTGACCGCCCGACTGAATGTGATGTATTCATTCAAAACTATGAGCACAGAGTGAGAAACACAGACGTTTTTTGTCCTGAACTTTATTCTAAATGCTGCTACTTCTGCAGATTGGACAGTTATGGACTCAAAAATTATCATTCACTTTGCAAATATATAAATATAAACAAAAGGCATTTGTAATTAAATGTGTACATGTAATTTATTTCTACACTTGCTTTAATATTTAAATCATATCTATGAATTTCTACTCCCTATATGCTGAATTATTATTATTGTTGTCATTGTTTTTGTTAGGCAACTATTAATTATAATAATAACTATTAAACCAGCAATGATAATGATGAAATTAATAATAAAATAATGGAATTTGAGTAAATATGAATTATGAGTTTTATTGAATTCATCCATCTGCTCAACAGGAAGGGTTTGGTAGGGCGGGTGCTCTGACATTGCAATTCGTGAGTGCCGTCTCCCGGGCAACGAACATTGCATGACTGTGGTGATGTTTTTGCAAAATAAAATGATGTGGTTCATAACAGGTCTCAGGGCAGTTCTGATGTGAAATGTCCACTGTGTGGCGCTAAAAGCGAGTGAAATGTCCATTGTGTGGCGCTAAAAGCGAGTGAAATGTCCATTGTGTGGCGCTAAAAGCGAGTGAAATGTCCGCTGTGTGGTGCTAAAAGCGAGTGAAATGTCCGCTGTGTGGCGCTAAAAGCGAGTGAAATGTCTGCTGTGTGGTGCTAAAAGCGAGTGAAATGTCCATTGTGTGGCGCTAAAAGCGAGTGAAATGTCCATTGTGTGGCGCTAAAAGCGAGTGAAATGTCTGCTGTGTGGTGCTAAAAGCGAGTGAAATGTCCGCTGTGTGGCGCTAAAAGCGAGTGAAATGTCCATTGTGTGGCGCTAAAAGCGAGTGAAATGTCCATTGTGTGGCGCTAAAAGCGAGTGAAATGTCCATTGTGTGGTGCTAAAAGCGAGTGAAATGTCCGCTGTGTGGCGCTAAAAGCGAGTGAAATGTCCGCTGTGTGGTGCTAAAAGCGAGTGAAATGTCCATTGTGTGGTGCTAAAAGCGAGTGAAATGTCCGCTGTGTGGCGCTAAAAGCGAGTGAAATGTCCATTGTGTGGCGCTAAAAGCGAGTGAAATGTCCATTGTGTGGCGCTAAAAGCGAGTGAAATGTCCATTGTGTGGCGCTAAAAGCGAGTGAAATGTCCATTGTGTGGTGCTAAAAGCGAGTGAAATGTCCGCTGTGTGGCGCTAAAAGCGAGTGAAATGTCCGCTGTGTGGCGCTAAAAGCGAGTGAAATGTCCGCTGTGTGGCGCTAAAAGCGAGTGAAATGTCCGCTGTGTGGTGCTAAAAGCGAGTGAAATGTCCATTGTGTGGCGCTAAAAGCGAGTGAAATGTCCATTGTGTGGCGCTAAAAGCGAGTGAAATGTCCGCTGTGTGGCGCTAAAAGCGAGTGAAATGTCCACTGTGTGGTGCTAAAAGCGAGTGAAATGTCCGTTGTGTGGTGCTAAAAGCGAGTGAAATGTCCGCTGTGTGGTGCTAAAAGTGAGTGAAATGTCCGCTGTGTGGCGCTAAAAGCGAGTGAAATGT
>NC_059393.1:26419568-26479568 GCF_019703515.2 Myxocyprinus asiaticus
TGTCAGAAACTCACAAACGAACCCAAAATCAACTCAAAACAACTCAGAATGAATCTCCAAACCGATATATACGTGAACATTGGAGGGAACAAACAAAAACACAAAGTCCTCTACAACATTACCTTCAACTCAACAGAGGGTATAGACTTGCTGAATATCTGTTGTTGGTCAGAAATATCAAATATAGACAATTATTAACCAAATACAGACTAAGTGACCACCAACCGGCCATTGAAACAGGAAGAAAGACATGACGACCTAAAGAAGATCGAACGTGTCTATTGTACATCAGGTGAAGTAGAGACTGTGAAAAATACACCTCAGATATTCATTATATATGAACTTACAGTAACTCATCCCGAGTTTCATTCCCTCAGTGAAACAAAGTTCAAATCTTACTCGGTGAAGGACTCACTTCACCCTTAGTGGCCGATCACATTAACAAATGAACACATCCATCAGCAGTTTACTTGAACTACTGTTATTATTTGATGTATTTATTTACTGTATGTCATGCCAATAAAACAATCTGAATCAGTTGAACTGACATCCACTAATAATTATCAAGACATCACAGGACTAAAGCGACTAACAGTGCATTTAAGGTATTGTCTTTAATCAGTTTGTGTGTTCTTTAAGAATCAAACCGATGATCTTGGTGTTGCTAGCGTCGTGCTGTACCAGTTGAGCTGCACAGTGGCAGATTTAGGCATGGGCGACATGGGCAGCCGCCCGCGGTGGCATCTAACCTAACCCTAACAAGCTAGAACCGCCACTGGACTTACAGGAAATACAAGTTATTGAGCAAAAATCTCTTAGAAAACTCAAGTTAGTTCTGTGGAAACCCACTGATTTCATATTTCAAAGATATTCACATGGACTAAACACAGCTAGAGGACACTGCATCTGCTCACATACAGCCTCCATCAGTACAGTCTTCAGTGTTCTTAGTTTCTGCTCCTCTCATCTGTTTCAGCAGAGTTGATATCATGTGGGCGGAGCTTCTGTGAGAGGAGGATGATGTCATCGTCAGGCATGCTCGCTCCTGAAGCTGTGACATCACTGATGCATTCCAGAGACCCTCCCCCCAACACAACACAACCTCTCTCTCTCTCCCTCTCTCCCTCTCTCTCTCTCTCTCTCTCTCTCTCTCTCAGATGACTCTCTTTCTCTCTCTCTCTCTCTCCCTCTCTCTCTCTCAGATGACTCTCTTTCTCTCTCTCTCTCTTTATCTCACTCTCTCTCTCCCTTTCTCTCTCTCTCTCTCTCCCTTTCTCTCAGATGACTCTCTTTCTCTCTCAGATGACTCTCTCTCTCTCTCCCCCTTTCTCTCTCTCTCTCCCTTTCTCTCTCTCTCTCAGATGACTCTCTTTCTCTCTCTCTTTTTCTCACTCTCTCTCTCCCTTTCTCTCTCTCTCTCTCTCCCTTTCTCTCTCTCTCTCTCTCCCTTTCTCTCAGATGACTCTCTTTCTCTCTCAGATGACTCTCTCTCTCTCTCTCTCCCCCTTTCTCTCTCTCTCTCCTTTCTCTCTGTCTCTCTCTCTCCCTTTCTCTCTCAGTCTCTCTCTCTCTCTCTCTCTCTCTCTCTATATATATATATGTTTGTTTTTGTCCTTCAGCTCCTTCTCTTCAGATTTCTCTTGTGCTTTCGTGGTTAAATGCACTCTAGTCTCAAACTATCTGCTGATATGAGCCTCATTTCATAATAACACAATCACACAATGACATACAACATTCACAGAGAAGCCCAACATAGTGTTCATACAATTCATGTAGTTTATCCAGTTTTTATAGTTTGTACAGATCATGTAGTTTATATAAAGTTGATGTAGTTGATATAGTTAATTTTCTCTGTGTGTAGGGTGAGTTGAATGCAAGAGAGATTGTGGGGGTGGGGAAGAGACACACTGAGGGAGGTAGAGAAAATAACACAACAATGAGAGAGAGACAGACAGAGAGACAGACAGAGAGAGAGAGAGAGAGACGGGGAGTTGAGCTGGAAAAGGCAGGTTCAGTCACATCCTGTTGCCTCTGTACGATAAAGCAGAAGAAAAGTGTGTGTGTGTGTGTGTGTTCAAGTGACTACATGGCTTTGTGTTTGCAGGCATGCATGACTGCCTGTGTGTACTTGAGTGTGTGTGTGTGTCATACATTTTACTGCGCTTTGTCATTAACTGTTTAACTCTTCACCTCCACTGATCTGAAACTCAACACAGAAAGAGAGAGAGACAGAGAGAGAGAGACAGACAGGAGGGGGAGGGAACGAGAGAGGAAAAGGAGTGGCCTTGATTCTTACTGCTACAACTTTCTGTCTGTCTGTTTCTCTCTTCTGTCTTTCTTTAAGCATCTACAGCACTACAGATCGTGAGGAGAGCAGTTGAAGAGTGAACGAGTGAAAGAATCCTCTGATCTGTTCTTCAGGTATGTGTGCACTCAGAGAGAAAGAAAAGAGACATTATCAGACTCAAACACATCTCAGTGATTTCTCCACAGCACAACAGACACTCACAGATATTAGCACCAGTGTGTGTGTGTGTGTGTGTGTGTGTGTGTGTGTGTGTGTGGGTTTATCAGTGTTGACTGACACTATCGAGTTTAAACTTCTGCTGCTGATCTTGTCATTATTTTACATATTTGATCTGATGATATAATATATGGACTGCATTCATTGGCAGTTTATGATTTTATTGGATAATAATCATTGCATCAGAACATTCTGCAGTGTCATTCAGGTGAACTTACGACATCAGACTTGATCAGACACGCCCGGCACATGTTCATCTGTAGCTGTGAGTGCAAACTGTGTATTCTTGTGCTGTGTGTGTAATGTCTTCATTGTTGTAAAATGTAGTTTTGTTGTAGTTTCCCTCATAATTTAAACTGCTCTCATTCAAACTCTATCGATGCTTTCAAATGATTCTGATGAAAGAATGAACACTGACACAAACCACACAATCTCTTGAACATTGTTTTATTCTGTGTTCAGTCTGCTTTATTCTACTTTTGAGTTAAAACTGCAGTATGTCGTTTTAGCGCCACCAAGTGGAATCGCATAAATAATCACTGTTTTCCAACGGATTTCCTAAACACTCCCCCCATCTTCCTTTGGCCAATCAAACAGATAGTCCCGCCCCAAATTCACTACAATAATTGAGCCAGAAGTTAAAATGTCGGGCTGCTCAAACAAACATGAATGTTTTGAAAGCGCACAAAAGCCACAGTATTTACAATCTTTAGGAAGTCAAACTATCAATGGATTACTTAGATTTCTTGGATTAGTATTTGGCAAAACTTCATCTTAAATTTCACTCATCTTAATGTGTTTCAGCATCATGGCGTCTGCTGCTCCTCAGAAGCGGATGGTTTCGTCTGTTTTCATCACACTAGTGTCTCCATTCAAAGCGACCGTCACGCCGACACCTCACATGCACAGCAGCCCAACCCGAGACCTGCAGCAGGCTGCAGTACCGCTGCGCAGAACCTCCACATCCTCATGCGCATCTGCTGCGTCACAGGACGGACAGAGCTCCGCTCCTGCCCCCGTGAGCCCCCTGTATGCCCAGTCACGCCCCTCCGCCACTAACACTCAAACAACACCTACTGCAGTGCACGACTCTGCCCCCTACAGGCTGGACAACACAACACGCCACACAGACAAGCGCAGTCCAGACGGTAATGACACGCTACGCAAATACATCAAAGCAATCACTTCTAGCTATGTAAAAAGTTTCCATTTCTGGCATTTCAAAATTAGTCAGTGCGCACTTTGTAACACAACACACGTGCTGCATTCTCTGCATTGCTACAAGAGGCCCGATGGGGTACATTAGCATAAACCGTCTTCTTCTACAGTCAGTTTTCTCTTTCAGGTCATCTACTGTCATGGCGGAGCAACAGTTTGAAGAGAAACTTCCTGAGCAATTTAGTTCAAGTTCAAATTCAAGTTAATTAAACTGTTGACATGTGTGGAGGCGAAGGCGTGGTCGAGCGTTCGTCTGTGGAGAGAGGAAGCGGTAAGAGTTTTCGCCTGAGATGAACTGCTTTGTTCACAGTGAGAGACGTCAGAGAAATTAGGCATGTCTTTCAGGCAACCTCCGTACGTTGTGACGGCGAGAGGTGGTCTCCACAGGGGACCGAGGTGAACTGATTGGCTTTTAGATTCACCTCTGGTCCAAGCTCCTCCCTCTCCGGAACTACTGTCACCAAGGATACGGGGACCGCATCTTGCCGTCACAACGTACGGAGGTTGCCAGGTTGCAAAAGAATTTCTTTGACTTGTTCTCGCCTCTCCACGTCTCTCACTGTGAACAAAGAAACAGCAATTACTCAGGTGAAAACCCATATCGCTTCCTCTCTCCCCAGACGAACACTCAACCATGCCCTCGCCTCCACATGTTTATAGCAGCTATCTGAATAATAACACATTTGCTTTAATGGAACAGACATTTCAAGAAAACTCTATCGCCCCCTTGAGGATTGAGGGCTAAGGTATACTTTTTGTTTTCACGTGCCATTCTGTCTTGCGCACAATCGAGCGCTTAGCCTTTCAAAGTATATTCTTTTGACCGCAAGCCTGTACAGACCCATTCGATGCATGTGCAATGCAACTGCTTTGTGGTACTGTTTTAGTACAGACAACAGCAGGTGCATGTGCAGAGTCGCAGACTGTCCACTAGTCTGGAAAAACTGGGCTGCACGCAGACAGTCTGCATGTACTCTGCTGTTGATGAAATTTGCGTCACAGACACTATGCACGAGACTTACCAACACACAGAAAACCGAAGTATATTATGGTCTTTAACTATGATTCCGCCACAGAAACGCAAGAATGCATATTAGCTATTAATGGGACAGCACGCTTGAAATGTGTTGTCTTAACTTCCACATATGCATTACTTAACTATGTTTCCGTCTTTATCATGGGTAGTAAAGTTGTTTCTTTCATTGTTTTTTGTAATCTGTTACCAGTTGTTAGCAGTTACCCTCCACCTCCTTCTGCCCCTGACAATATCCCTGTCCTGCCTCCTAAACATGACCCCTGTGACCCCCGAGACCCCTACCCAAACCCCGGACCACCAGACGCCCCAGCAGAGGTGAGATTGATTGATGAACTTCCTGTTTCCTCTGAGTGAATCAGGTTTGATCATCAACATTTAACTTCTGTGCTTCAACTTTAAGCACAACATGCAGGCTGATTTGTGTTTTATTTGTGTTTGTAAACATGTTGAATGATCATATTTCCACTCATAGACAAGCAAACACTTATGATAATTTCCCTGTAAATCAATGAAACTCATGTTTTTCTAAAATATCCCCCTCCAGGTGACTAATGCAGGTCGTACTGTGATGGCAGCAGCGCCTCAAAGCAGCGGTGAGCTCAGAGCATTAGCAATATTAATTGAATTTGTGTCTTTAAGTCTTACAGCAATTTCAAGTGTTTATGTTTCTTTGTGTGCCTCAGATGTTTGTGGATTTTGTCGTAAGCCGGTTGCACTGTCCGAGCCCGCGATCGATGCACTGAACCGAACTTACCATGAAGCGTGTTTTCAGTGCAGACAGTGTCACATGCCGCTGGCCGCTAAAATGTACTACAACAAGTCTGGTATTCCACTGTGTGAGGACTGCTATCAGGTTACTTTCCAAAACCTTCCATATGATCTACTGTTTATAAAGCCTTTGTATGATCTTAAAGGGGCACTTCAATTCTGTCATTTACTCAACAACATTATATCAACACATAATGATGCTGTCACAAATACATTATAATCACATCAAGTGCACATGAGCTCTGATGAAGTGCTGTATACGACAGGCCAGTCTGGAGCCGTGCTGGGCGTGTGGGGATGTCATTAAAGATCATGTGATCCGAGCTCTGGAACGAGCCTATCACCCGCCATGCTTTGTGTGCACAACGTGCCGACAGCCAATCGGAGAGCAGAAGTTTGCACAGGGGGAAGTTGGTGAGGTTTACTGCCTACAGGACTACTACAGGTATTCCCAGTGTGAAGAAACTTAGGGTGTGTTCACACTTGCCATGTTTGGTTTGATTAAAACGAACTCTGGTGCGATTGCTCTGTGTGAATTCTGCCATCCGATCCTTGGTGCGCACCAAACAAGCAGACCGAGACCCCCTGAATAGTGGGTCTCGGTCCGCTTCCAAACGAACTCTGGTGCAGTTCGATTGATATATGAACACAACATGGACCAAAGACGTCTAAACGGACCAATAACAGGAAGTAATTTGCCTAATACTGACCTCAAGCATACCTGGTTCTTCTCATCATAGGAGCTATGTTGTCCATTACAGTTCGGTACAGGCGTCAGAACCACCGTCAGCCGTCCTTGCAGCATATCTTCATTTGTATGTGCAATGGAGGAATTCCTGCCGCTGTTTGACTCCTTTACACATTTTATTAGCTCTTCGTTTGTTCTCAGCTGGTAAAAATACCACCATATATAAATCCAATGAGCACATTTAGCCCAGCAGCCAGCATTGTTTTGGATGTTCGGCAAGTTGTGTTGCAAAATATACATCATAAAAGCTGTCCAATCAGGTTGTGACATTATCCTTATGCCTTTTGTTTTGTATCTTTAGGTTTGGAGATACATGCCAGTGTGGGAGGGGCCTGGGTAGCTCAGTGGTAAAATACGACGGCTATCACCCCTGGAGTTCACTAGCTCGCTAGTTCAAATCCCAGTGCATGCTGAGTGACTTCAGCCAGGTCTAGAGGGTAGAGTCACATGGGGTAACCTCCTCGTGGTCGCTATAATGTGGTTCGTTCTTGGTGGGGTGCGTGGTGAGTTGAACGTGGTTGCCGCGGTGGATGGCGTGAAGCCTCCACACACGCTATGTCTCCGTGGCAACACTCTCAACAAGTCACGTGATAAGATGTGCGGGTTGACGGTCTCAGACGTGGAGGCAACTGGGATTCATCCTCTGCCACCCGGACTGAGGCGAGTCACTACATGACCAGGAGGACTTAAAAGCACAATGGGAATTGGGCATTCCAAATTGGGAGAAAAGGGGGAAAAATCCAAATAAATAAAAAAATTCCAGTGTGAACGCTAAGCGAACCAGGACTAAATGTGTAATTTTCTTTTTTGGTCCGGACCAAGAGAACCAAGAGAACTGAACTACAAGTGTGAACACACCCTTTAAATATGAACTTAAATAATTTACACAATGTGTTTCTATTCTTACAGTGTATAAGAAGTATGACACATATAAAAGCATTCAGTCAATAGCTTGAAATATACTCTAAAAGTAAGTGAATGCAAACACTTCAGGCTACTTAAGCATAATGTCACACATTGCTGTCATGGCAGAGCAACAGTTTGAAAAGAATTTTGCTAAGAAAGTTAGTGAACATGTTCATAGCAACTACCTAAATAATAACGCCTGTGGTTTAATGACAAAGACATTTAAAGGAAACTCTGTCACCCCCTTGTGGTTCAAGGTTGTTACTGCCACAGTACCACATGAGCACGTGTTATTTACAACGGGACTGCATGCTTGCAATGTGTTGAAGAAGTGTATTTCTGGCCAGAGTCTGCATTACACACACTTTTACATTGATTGTTTTGTTTCCTGTAGGAAATACGCACCTCAGTGTAGTGTGTGTAGAGAGCTGATTATCCCGCGAGACGACGGAACAGACAGTTTTACTGTGGAGTGTTTGGGTCACTCGTATCACGAGGACTGTTATCGCTGTGAAGTATGAACATTAACTTTTGTCTCTCTCTGTGAGGTACTTGGTAAAATAAACAAACATGAAAATATCTGAGCTCAGGGTTCCTGTAGCTCAACTGGCAGAACATGGGTTCGATTCCAGGTGAACACATAAACTGATCACAATGTGTTGCTTAAATGCACTGTAAGTCGCTTTAGATAAAAGCATCAACCAAATGCATGTATTTAAATAAATGTAAACATTAGGTCTGTCCAGTTAACGCTTTAATTCAGTGCGATTAATTATATAAAAAAATATGCATAAAAAACGCAATTAATTATGTGCCTGGACTGTATTAAAGGGACAGTTCACCCAAAAGTGTAAATTATCTCATCTTTTACTCACCCTCAGGCCATCCCAGATGTGTATGACTTTCTTTCTGATGCTAAACACAAATATTTCAGCTCTGGAGGATGCAAGTGAATGGTGACCAGAACTTTGAAGCTCCAAAATCCATATAAAGGCAGCATAAAAGTAATCCATAAGACCCCAGTGGTTTAATCCATGTCTTCAGAAGTGATATGATAGATGTCCTTTTTTTTTTTTTTTTTTTACTGAAAATCTACACTTTCACTTTCACTTCCAAATACTTGTGTGGAAGTGACTTTCACTTTCACATTCAGCCACCTACTGGTCAGGGCTGGTCAAAGGTGGAAGTTGATATTAAAAATGGACTTAAATATTGAACTGTTTCTCACCCACACCTCTCATATCACTTCTGAAGACATGGATTAAACCACTGGAGTCTTATGGATTATTTTTATGCTGCCTTTATGTGCATTTTGGAGCTTCAAAGTTCTGGTCACCATTCACTTGCATTGTATGGACCTACAGAGCTGAAATATTCTTCTAAAAATCTTCATTTGTGTTCTGCAGAAGAAAGAAAGTCACACACATCTGGGATGACATGAGGGTGAATAAATGATGAGATAATTTACTCTTTTGGGTGAACTGTCCATTAAAGGAATATTCTTACCATCTAAGCAATTCAAGTTTGATGTACCACCTGTTTTAAGTAGGGGGCAGTAAGCGCAACTCCAGCTGTATAGAGAACAAACCACACTGACAGCAGACAGCACAAGACGAGGATGTGTCCAAAAACAGCTGGACAGTGCGCATTTCCATTTTTCTAAGATGCAACCAAAGTGAGACGCTCCAAAAGCATCCGTCTGATGCAGGAGTACATTGACACGTCCTTAGAAAAGCCCTTATAATAAAAATATCTCCGATTTATGAAATTCAATTGCAAAATGGATTGCTGTTGGCCAATGATAGGCTTATGTTCAATAATATAGAAAAAACCTTCTAGAGCCACATTTGATATTGTGTAATCAATGCAATGCATTTTAATTATATGATTTATTATATTTAAATATAACAATTTATATTAATCATTATATTGAATGATTGTTATTTGAGCACCTTTCATAGGAAATTTGTTTAATAAATCTGCATATATGTAATTAATTCAATCACAAATGTTATGGATTCACAACCGTAGTATGTATGTACATTGTGTGTATGAGAGCGGTAGTGCTCTTCAATCTGTCATACGTCACTGAGCGGCATTCTCTCTCTCTCTCTCTCTCTCTTTCAGGTGTGTGGTGTGCTTCTCTCTCCAGAGCCCAATCAACATGGCTGCCACCCACTGGACGGGCAGATCCTGTGTAAACCATGCCACCTTACACTGATCCAGACCGCACAGCGATAAACGAGTTCACAAGAGAAAACTGACCACACAGATTGTATTAGAAACACAAACAATGCTGACGGTGAATTATAGGAGCAAAGTTTAAAAACAACCTTGAGACCATTATAAATACTTTTACTTTTCTATTTTTATTATGTTTTCTATGTAGCTCCATTCCACTGATTATATCTATGTATCCAACGTATTAACTGTAATATGATATTTGCACTATCTGATGTATTATGCACAAAACTGCAAAGAACCAAAGATATGTATTCGACAGCTAAATCTATTCCATGTTATTTTTCCTTTGTTATAGCCCACAATATGCAAACACACCCTTATTCAATTCAAAATAAAGTAATATATGTAAAATTGTGCCGACTGCTTGGATGTGTTATTGTCATTATAATATCGTCAAATAAGATTTATTTTAGTTTTCTGTTTAATGTTCATATGTCGTTTGCTTTCCTGATAGCACGTGTACATCTCCCAGACGTCTGTTCGATGTGTGTTTACATCTGGAAGACTTATTTTAGGTTATTTGCTCAATAACTCAATAAGTGTGTCTCGGATGTCAATAAGACGTTCAGCAGATGTCTTTGAGACATTTATGATTTAGAATATTAGTAAATATGATCATTTTAAGATGTTTAGCAGATGTTTATTAGATTGTGATGCTTTCCAGGTGAAAAATGAACATCTTGGAAATGTACGTGTGCAATTTGGGTTACATATAGTCGTTATAATTCTTTATAGTTACATTTATTTCCCTAAAATATTCAACATTTAACTTAATATTAACCGTTGTGCATCAATTTAAAGAAGTTACTCAGAGGTCCTTAAAGGACAAAAATATCCACGTCAAAAAACTGCCATAATAATATTATATATTAATATTATTTTCCACTTTCAATGAGTTCATTTTTTATCCAACATCAGTCCTGATCATAACTACCAAATATTCATTCAATTTCAGGATTTTAACCCTTTAAATGCCAGTTTGTTTACATAATGCCACTGTTGTTTCTTACACACACACACACACACACACACACACACACACACTTCTCAATACACACATACAATACACACTCTGACATCCATACCAACACACACACACAATTTTATCTGCATCATTTATTCAGTTGTCCTGCAGTGCTCTATAATACAGCAAACAGAGAATAGGGGAAAAGCTTGTATTTGCTCCATAGGCTAAACATGAGGAAAATGGCGCCATCTGGTGGCAAATATTAAAAATGTAAATATTGAAGCCAGGGCTCTGGAATGAAAGCATAATATCATATAATTCATGATTTTATGCTTTAATGGCACTGGGATCAAATATTGCAGTTTTAATGGGTTTCAATGGGGACATTTTTGTCCTGAAGGTCCTGAGTGTAACTATTTTGTGTACACAGTGTATTATAGATGTATTACAGGAACTGAGGTTGAAATATCAAAATTACCCTAAAAATACACACCTTTGGCTAAATGTATGCCGTTGACATTAACATAGCTAAAATGATCGAAGGTCGTACAAGGGTTAAATAATATTCGTATTTATTCTGTTAAAAGGAGTATTTTCAAGAGATCGTGACCCTCGCTAGCATTGGTGTCCCATGATCACGGGGGCGCGCAGGGTTGCGGTGCTCGTCCCCGAGGGATCCTCTCCACGCGCGTTCCCGTACACGCACGCGCACGGCCGCGGGATCTTTTTCCTCACACGAGCTCACGGTGTATTTTACCTCACGGTCAGAGATTAAACGACGCGAAGGCGCATATGTGCATGAACGGGATCCGGTCGACACAGGATGGTTCGGGAAACCAGACACCTCTGGGTGGGAAATTTACCCGAACATGTTCGCGAGGAGAAGATCGTGGAGCATTTTAAACGGTGAGCAGCGCGCGCGGTGACGCGGGCCTCACGCGACAAAATAGCGCCAAAATGTCGATGAAACCGAATTAAAACTGCCGAATTACTCCTTAAAGCGGGTTAACATGTAAAAACACGCCAATACGGACTGGAATGAGCCGTTAGCTCACTAATATAATGATGTTAAGCGGTTAGCTGGTCTGCTGGTGATTAATGTTTAGCTAGTTAATTAATGACTGTTTCTCGACATGAAAACACGCATGAACACATGAATAACACATGTATTCTGTGCTGTATGTTCGTGTGTGCTAACAGTGTTCGGACGGGCTGATCCGTTTTAACAGCACTACAGTTTATATGTGTTCATACTGTGAGACTTTAGATACGAATCCTTCATAAAAACACTGTTCGGATCTTTATATTAAGTGTATGTTAGTTTAAACCGAATTACCTCAGTGTGAACACAACACTTTAAAACCGTTTAAAATCGCATTTCGAGTTTCCTGCTGAAACTAACTCCGGTTTAAATCCTGGATTTCCTGGAGTTCGCATACATTTGAGTGGTTGTGTGTTTTAGTTTAAACTGAAGTATAATAATGTCGAAAATGGTTTAAAATGTAGGCTACTTAAAACAGAAAGTAATCCCGGTAAGTGAACTATGTGACGCAGAACACAATACAGTTTACATTAGACTGCGAATTAACCCAAAAAAATATTTTTAAACACTGATAAACAGCCTACAGTATGCATTTCAATTTTTGTAATCCTTCTTTTTAAGTTCTTTCTACAACATTTTGCAAGTTAGAAAGTTAAATGCATTATTTTTTAAAGATTTTGACTAGGGCTGCTCCCGACTAAAGATTGTCGTGGTCGACTAGTAGTCGTTAGTTTAAGCCATTAGTTGACTAGTTGTCACACATTTATAATATTAATTTAATTACTTAAATATAGATATTGGGGGTCTGGGTATCTCAGCGAGTAATGACGCTGACTATCACACCTGGAGTCGCGAGTTTGAATCCAGGGTGTACTGAGTGACTCCAGCCAGGTCTCCTAAGCAACCAAATTGGCCCAGTTGCTAGGGAGGGTAGAGTCACATGGGGTAACCTCCTCGTGGTCGTGATTAGTGGTTCTCGCTCTCAATGGGGCGTGTGGTAAGTTGTGCGTGGATCGTGGAGAGTAGCATGAGCCTCCACATGCTGTGAGTCTCCGCGGTGTCATGCACAACGAGTCACGTGATAAGATGCGCGGATTGACAGTCTCAGAAGCGGAGGCAACTGAGACTTGTCCTCCACCAACCGGATTGAGGTGAGTAACCGCGCCACCACGAGGACCTACTAAGTAGTGGGAATTGGGCATTCCAAAATTGGGGAGAAAAGGGGATTAAAAAAATATTTATATATATATATTTTTGGGGGGCATCAGGAAATGGTTTGAGTTCCAGGGCTGAGAATAAGTAACATTGCTAACACTGTTCTACATTACAGAGAAATACTAAACCGTAATAATGAGCCTTTAAAATATACATTTTGCAAGCGCACGCAAGTGAGCCACAGCGACACCGGTAATAATTCTGAATGTTTCAGAAAAAGCAGCAAGGAGACTTGTCTGAACATTTTGTTAATTTATAGAGAAAAATGCACATTAAGTACTAATTTAGCTTCCCCATGAACACTTGGAAAAGCCTAATAGCGCATATTTATCTAGGTTATCTAACGTTAGAGCAAGCGGCCATGCTAAGTGGCTAATGTTAGGCTACTTACATGTTTCAAATGATAAGCCATGATTGAGGTTGATGAATGATAGGCGAACGTTTGCATGTCACCTTCTTGGGGTCATCCTTTACCCTCTCAAAATGATCCCATACCGAAATAATTACCACATGGACTAGCCGTGTAAACGATCTTGTCTGTCCGTCACTGACTGCGTGACTTCGCTACTTCCTGTGGAGTTTTATTTTTTCTGTGACCAACCGACCAATCAAAACTTTGTCGATCAAGACTCTTCTCATCGACTAACGTTTGGTCGTCTATTGGGGGCAGCCCTAATTTTTTACACCTATGGGCATTGTAAATCCACATATCTGTTAAATTAGTGGTTGATTGATATGTACAGTTATCTTTTTATTGGCGGCATATTACCTGAAAATACGCAGTGTTTTCACTATTTCCTCTTTTTCTCAGGTATGGGCGGGTGGAGAGTGTCAAGGTCCTGCGGAAGCGTGGATCTGAGGGTGGCGTCGCAGCGTTCGTGGATTTTGTTGACATCAAAAGTGCTCAGAAGGCGCATAATGCCGTCAACAAAATGGGGGACAGAGACCTTCGTACCGATTACAATGAGCCGGGGTCAGTGCCCAGTGCTGTCCGGGGTCTGGAGGACAGCACCCCATCTAGCAGTCATGGAAGGGAGGTTACGGGGTTCTTGAGGGGCACCGTGGGGCCGGTATATGGACCTCCGGTATCTCTCCACACCAGAGAGGGGCGCTATGAACGCAGACTAGACGGGTAAGTGGACGCAGGCTCCCTCTGCACTACAGAGGGACCTTGGTGTCAGATAACAGAGGGTTGATATTGGGTTAAACACATGAGAATGAACCAGTTCCATTACAGATTCATAAGACCAGATTCTAGAGATCCCTCTTCATTCTCTGAGGCCTGACTTCGCAAACGGAATTATTAATCCTTGTCTATCATGTAAGAATGAGTGGATTAGATTGGTGTGTTCAAAATGTGGGATTACTGTGTGAGCCATATTGGATAATACCCCACTGGAAAATATCCTGGTCAGTTTGGATATTACGATGCCGGAGAACGGGTGAGTTTTGGATATTAGTCGTTCCCCGAAATGTCGGATATTACTCCTTGGATCGCGCGCTTTGGAAGTATATGCCAATAATGGATTAATTGCAAGATTTTTAATGGGAAAGTAGTTTCCAAGGTATCTAAAGTCTTTTATTCCCTTTTCATTTGCCTTGCACGATTCTCCCATCACTCATTTGGTCATTGTGCTAACTGTTTGTCATGGTCTGCCGTGGATGTGTATCACTACCGTGGATTAAGACGAAGCCAGAAAAACGCAAGACTCATAAAGGTCGCTGGATTTAGGACAGGATGTAAGTGAGGGTCCATGTGGAGTAAGTGTTTGATGTCAGGGCTCCATCATTTCCATTCGTTTTCACCACACATCATTCTTAGAGAGGGACATAAACATGAATCACGCAGAGCTGGAACCAGTGGATGTTTAACCGAAGCTTTGAAGACCAGAAGACCACATGGCTGGAATGAGGAAGATTCCTACCACGTAAAAGTTGGATGTAAACTCATGTTGGATGTAAAGGTGTAGATTTGCTGGATTACCTGATCTAATGTGGATGTACACGCTCGGATGGGCGGATGAACTTTAGATATCATGGAAGCTTCTTCCTTTCAGGAATTTCCAGAAGTCTTCCTGAATGTGTTCTCTGAGGAACTAATACATGGAATACAGACTGGAATTACAGACTTGTTTTTTTGCCAACTTAATACACCGAAGCTGAATTTCTTTCCCCCTGCCCCATTGAGTGTACAGCCTTGAGATTGGTGTTTGGATTATTCCTCACGCTACCACTGGAAAACTGCATTTTAGAGAATATCCTGAGTCAGGAATATATATTTTTTAGCAGATCTTGAGTACATTACAAACAGTCGAAGGATCGCCTCTGCCGACGCAGCCCTATTTCACCTGACGGATGAAGATTTTTTTTTTATTTTTTGCACAATGGGAATCAGGACTTTATCCGCCGTTTTTCCAAGCACCGCATTTCGGCGTCAGTGTTTTTGGCTCACACAAAATTCCTCCTATATTGTATTGGGAATATGTAGGGTCAGTTACTGCTCTCAAAAGGTTGGTATTGCGTTGCATTATGCATCTCTGTGCTTTCTCTCTCTTACCTAGACATGCACCCTGTCTCTTAACCCCTGTGATTCACTAACCTGTAGTTAAATGACATCTTTTAGCTAGTCGCTTGTGTTATTAACCCTTCTGTCCCTCTGTACGTCTGTCTCGGAGCGCTTTCCTGCTTCTGGTTTTGTACTTGTTCTTCAATTCTAATTTCTACCCCTTCAGGAGTCATTATTCAGAGAGAGAGATAGTGAGCATGGTTTATCAGATTACTAAAGTACATATTGATTTATCAACAGTTTTTTCTTTTTTGTCCCATTGGCAGATGTCAGTTCATCTATAAGGTCAACTGTAATAATATCAAAACTAGGGTTGGGAACCGAGAACTGGTTCTTGTTCAGAACCGGTTCCATTTAAAAAAAAAAATACCAGAATCGTATGATCTTCATGACTTTTGGTTCCATTAACGGTTCTCCAGTGTGCAGTTTTCTGCCGATATGGCTGGAACAGCATCCTGAAATACTCTGACAGTGTTTCCAGCAGCACATCTCTGCAGCAGCGCTGTCCTCGACCGACTCTACAGCGTAAAACATACAGATCTACCAGTGTATTTAAATACCAATCGAACGAGTCTCGAGCCGGCTCGTTTTACAGCGCGAAACATACAGCGCTTCTGGTACAGTTCGATTCCCGAAATAATTATTCAAAGAGCCGGATCTTTTGAATCAACAGCACAAAACATACAGCGCTTCCGGTATACAAGTAATCTTATACTGATGTGCAAGTTATGAATGTCCAACTCGACATTAAATAAGAACTGTTGAAGTCTCACAAGTCTGAAATACAACATTAGGCTACCAAACACCATCTAAACTGTCTCTGGAACTGTTACTGTTTATGTAATGATGATCCGTGTCTCTCTTACATCAAGCTGTGCAGTTACTGACTGATTGTTCATATGACAGTGTATAATTAATGATACACAAGTTTTGTTGTAATAAGTGGAATTTTATAAAATAAAAAATGAATTAATGAAATATGCCATCACATTTCGTGTTGGTTTAGAGTTATTTAAAATAGAGTAATGATCTATTATTAGATTGTATTTATCTCTCAAAGTCTGCAAACACACCTTTTATAAGAACTGTATTACATTTATTTCTGATTTGTTTTATCTGATCTGTACAATTATGAAATGATCTCATTATTTGGTAACAGACAGCAGAGGGCAGTAAATGCAATAAGAATTGCATTTCTCATTTCTAGATAATTCTTTTTTTAAAAAAGTACTTGAAAGTATTACTGGAATCGTTACTGGAACCGTTAAGGAGCTGGAATCGTTAAGAGGAATTGGACTCCAGTCAGGTCTCCTAAGCAACCAAATTGGCCCGGTTGCTAGGGAGGGTAGAGTCACGTGGGTAACCTCCTTGTGGTTGCTATAATGTGGTTCTCGCTCTCAGTGGGACGCGTGGTGAGTTGTGCGTGGATGCCGTGGAGAATAGTGTGAAGCCTCCACACGCGCTACGTCTCCGTGGTAACGTGCTCAACAAGTCACGTGATAAGATGCGCGGATTGACGGTCTCGGACGCAGAGGCAACTGAGATTCGTCCTCCGCCACCCGGATTGAGGCGAGTCACTACACCACCACGAGGACTTGGAGCGCATTGGGAATTGGGCATTCCAAATTGGGGAGAAAAAAAGGGCGAAAATCCCAAAAAAAAAAGTCGGAACCGAAATTGTTAAATTCCTTATGATTCCCAACCCTAATCAAAACCAGGTTTAAACATTGAAAACTGGTTGTAGTAGTTGCATGATTCAGCATAATAGACCCTCACCTTCTCCTAAATATCTATTTGCCATAATCTCATGTTTCTCAAATTGTGGTATACGAAACTACCCCGACCTGGCCCAGTAGAAAAACGTTTGAAGATGACTTAAGTGTTGAAAGGCATATTTCACTCCCTTGGTATAAATCAATGAGATGTGATTTACTTGATGGTTATAATGTCAAAAGTTCGATTCTAAGTTTGTGTATTCCCTCTTTCTGTCGTCTCTTTCTGTCTCTCTCACAGCAGCTCTGACAGTCGGGATCGTGCATATGAACACAGTCCGTACGGACATCATGAACGCAGCGGCACTTTTGACAGGCCGCGGCATTACAACACAGACTATTATCGGGACCGCTCTGTGTTTACCTCTGGGGTCAGCTCGAGCCCGGCGGCTAGCACTATTAGCGGTGGCTTTGACACTCCAGAGTCTCACTTTGAGTCTCGAATTCGTGATCCTTTCAACCTGCCCAGTTCTACTCGCCGTGACCCTTACAGGGACGACCGGGGTCGGCGTACAGATCGGACGTACCACCATCGGAGGAGTCGGTCCTCGCATTCTTCCCAGTCACGACACCCGTCACCTCAGAGGAGTACAGGACAGACCCCTAAAGCCCCTCACTCCCCTAATAGAGCCCCTGTTTCCCCCGGACGAGGCCCGCGGTCACGATCACGCAGCCCGTCTTCAAGCTCTGATTCAGTCAGCAGCACCAGCAGCACTGGAAGTGGCAGGTAATGCTGATTTTCTCTACTTTATATGAGGTTTGTAACTCCGTTATCAACATGTGGAATAGTTTTTAGACTAATCAAGCAGGTTATTTGTGGACAGATCTGTGATCTGCTCTGACTGCACCAGAGAAAATTAAAGTTTACAGAGGTTTAATGGTAGTGCTATATAAATCTACTATATACAGTATAATGTTGAATATTGTGTACAATAACGCTATGGGGTTATTAATCCGAATGTCAAATGTTATGGCTGATTTGATTTCATCAGGAAATTGTTATTTAATGGATAAGCATGCACTTCCATTGAATCTTTATTTTTTAAAATAATTTTTAGATGTTAGCATCAACCATTCTGTATTTTCAGTTAGCAGAATTATTAGTAGGGATGCACCAATACCACTTTTTCTCTTCCGATCTCATTCCGATATCTAAAATCTCAGTTTTGGTCGATACAGATATGATCTGATACCTGTTGTTGTTTTGTATTATCAGTATCTTTACCTCATTGTGAGTACTTTTTAATATGTAAAGAAACACAAACCTCTAACTACACATTATTTCAATATAAATGTATAGCTTATTAAGAAAAACTTTAATCTACTGGATAATG
Source organism: Myxocyprinus asiaticus (assembly GCF_019703515.2). NCBI lineage: Eukaryota > Metazoa > Chordata > Actinopteri > Cypriniformes > Catostomidae > Myxocyprinus > Myxocyprinus asiaticus. The sequence continues at coordinate 26,437,909 of NC_059393.1, forward strand.
TAAGTCATTTTTATTTGTATAGCGCTTTTCACAACACACATCGTTTCAAAGCAGCTTTACAGGAAATCATGCTTAAACAGAAAATGAAACTAATATCTATAAAGTCTTAATCATCATTGTGTAATTTGATTAAATATGATTGTAAATTGTGTTTATAGTTTAAAATGAGTAAACTAATTAAGTGTTGAGGGTCAGTATTTAACAGATTTTGTATGAACTGTAAGATTAATGACTAATGTCTTTGAAGTTCATCCTGGATTAACTGCAGAAGTTCACATAGATGCAATTGTCCTTTGTTAGTTGACTGATGAAGGCTTTTGTTGGCAATTAATTGATAGTCTTTATATTCCATTATAAGAGTGTAGTCCATCATTAGACCGAGGTGATGCAGGCAGAGATCAGTGAGGTGCATCACAGTTCAACCTGCAGGTCATTTCGGTGAGGTTCGGTGAGGTCTATCCTAAATCCAAGGTTCAGGCAGTGGCATATGAAGTATCCCATGTCTTATGGTTGGAGTTGGCATCAGTTCATGCTCTGAAGTCCATCGTAATAGACTGAAGTGATGTTTGGCTGGCATCGGTTGCATTTAGTCGTCATCACTCAGAGACACATAATAGTGGAGTCCAACACAAGCAGGAACGGAGCTGGATCTGACCGGCTCTGATGACCTCGGGATAGGAGTCCCGAGATTGAAACAAATAGAATAATATTAGTGTAGATGCCATTTACATTTTATTTGCAGAGTTATAGATCATGATGGATGTTTCTGGTTCTGGCAGGCCTAATTAAAGCAGCCTAATTGTGAGTTGATGGATAAATTAGGTGTATATCTGGATAAATAGATGAGTCTTTAGTCTAGACTTAAACTGAGTGAGTGTGTCTATAAATAATAAAAGCATCTGCCAAATGAATAAATGTAAATGTAAATGTGTCTGCATCTCGAACAGTGTTAGGGAGACTATTCCATAGTTTAGGGCCAAATATGAAAAGGATCTACCTCCTTTTGTGGATTTTGATATTCTAGGAACTATTAACAGGCCAGAATTTTGCGATCGTAATGAACGTGATGGAATATAGCGTGTCAGAAGGTCACTTAAGTACTGTGGCGCTAGACCATTCAAAGCTTTGTATGTAGTTCACAGAATTTTAAAATTAATATGAAATTTAACAGGTATCCAATGTAACGATGATAAAATGGGGCTAATATGACCATATTTCTTGGTTCTCGTCAGCACTCTGTCTGCTGCATTTTGAATCAATTGAAGTTTATTTATTGATCTTGCTGGACATCCTCCCAGTAATGCATTACAATAATCTAGTCTTGAGATCATGAACACATGAATTAGTTTTTCAGCATCAGCAACAGAGAGCATGTGTCGTAATTTAACAATATTTCTGAGGTGGAAGAATGCTGTTCTTCAAACATTGGTCATTAGATTTTCAAAGGACAGATTGGTATCAAATATAACACCTAAGTTCTTCACTGTAGAAGACAATGTAACAGTACATCCATCAAGAGTTAAATTATATTTTAGCGGCTTATTTTTAGAGGTTTTTTGTCCAATAATTAGCAGTGTTAGAAACCCTAATACACACAAATACACGCACTTCCTCACAGTGACGTCACCACATAACGCGTCAAACTCGCTTAATTTCAAGTGATCTGCGAGCTCATTTCTGAAACATAGGATGGCAGGGGATCGCAATATTTCACTGAACAATCAGTTAACGCTTTCCTCGTGAATATAAATGACCGTTCCCCTGTCATCTGTATTACCTATGGTAGTTGTGGCAGAAAAAAACGTTGTAAATGTATTTTCATTACAAAAATGCCATAGTTCTTTATATAGAAACCATAGTTACTAACCATGGTAGTGAGGAGCCTTACATGGTTACCATGAACTTTTACAAATAGAGATCGACCGATATTGATTTTTTAAAACCAATATGATAACGATTATTTGTATGTTTACACATCCGATTACCAATATGCAGAATAGATTTTTTAAATATATTTTTTTATTTTTTATTAATTAAAATTTGTATTTCATCTTTATTTTACAGTTCAACAGAAAAAATGTGCAAAAATGTTATTAAAATAATAGGGCTTTTCCACTGCACGGTACAGCTCGACTCTGTTCGCTTTTTTGGGGTTTTCCACTGTGGATAGTACCTGGTACCTTTTTTTTAGTACCACCTCAGTCGAGGTTCCAAGCGAGCCGAGCCGATACTAAATGTGATGTCAACACCCTGCAGATCACTGATTGGTCAGAGAGAATCGTCACTACCAGCGTCACTGGGTTTGCGACACGGGACATCAACCTGCTAGTTTAAGTTAGCGACAGCAATATCATTTGTTCACACGACTTTCGAATTGTAAAAAGAAATGTCTGTGCAAAACCATGCCATGGTCAATAAACAAGGTGCAGACGTTCCTCTTGTTAGCGACGAATGAAACAATGCCAAATGAAAAAGTCTTTCAGGAAGTGTCTCAGCAGCTGTTGGCCGCACACGGCTTCCACCGGACCTACCAACAGTGTAGGGAAAAGTTAAAAAAAACTTAAAAGTGACTACAGAACCATCAAGGACCACAACAGCTGGAGTGGTTCAAACAGAAGAAGGTGGAAGTGGTTCGACCAAATGGACGCCATGTATGGCAATAGACCGGTGAGCAATGGGAGGGAGAGTGCCCTGGACTCGGCGTTGTTGGAGTCCACGATGGAGGATGGTACGTTTTGTTACGTTAACTCTATATTCTGCTTGAAAGCTTCACTTTATTTAGTTGACCAGCTACTGGAAAGCTTGCTTCTAAAACAACCAGGCCAATTTAACTGTTACACTTGTGTAAAATCACCATGCAACAACTGCTTTATGCAGCACAATGAGCTAGTAGCTAACAGCTAGCGGTCATGTTATTGTTTATGGTCAGTAATGTTTGTCACGTTTAAGATGATGTCACGGCAGTAGAGGCGGTGCAACTATGACGATTAGCCTATAATCCCACCCACGTTGAGGCGACACTAAACTGCAGTGGAAAAGCAAGCTCAGAAAAGTAAAGTGAGCAGAGTCGAACCGTAACGTGCAGTGGAACAGTGCCATAATAATAACTTACCATGTTTTTTATATAATAATTACAACATAACAACAACAGTAATAGGCTAAATAAATTGACAACGTCTGATTTCAAATGGTGAACATAAACGACAAGGGAGTCATTGCATGAATGTAATCTATTTTAAATTAGGCCTACAGTTTAAAGGATGCGTTTTAAAATAGGCTAAAGGCAAAACATTCTCTGGAATAATTATACATTCTCAGGAAAGTTAAAAACAATAAATACAGTGCCACGATTAAAGCGTCCATCCCGAATGGCATCAGAATTATTAATAATGTTTCGTCGGTCTTTAGAGTGTAGCAGCTGCCTCAGGAAACACCTACTGACAGAGCTATTATTTTTTGTTTTACAGTGAGCAGCACATCTTATAGCAAATGACACGCAAATCTCATCAATGCTCTCATTATGTTTCCATCAATGTAGCAAATTTAATTTATGTGAAAAACCATATCACAATGTGTGAATAAAGCTGGGTTTCCATCCAAGGGTGTTCAAAAGGATGAAATCGTCACTTCCGGAGAAATTGTAGCCACTGTGAGTGTTTTATTGATACTTTCTGTAATTAAATTAAATAATGATTCGGTTTAGAGCATGCAGACAAAACACTCTAAAGAACTTTGTCTCATGTTTGGCAGCGACAGCACGTCACACACTTCTAGGAGTGCTATATATGTGCATTCATCCATCCTTATGACTATACCGTGCAGATATATTTGATAAAAGTGTCAATAAACCTTCTCTTCCATACAGTTCAAGTTTGTTTTCGACTTATTTGCTCTGCAAACTGTTTGTAGGCTTCAGATTTTCTAGACACCGTTATTTCAGGATGACCAGAGCAACATTTCAGTTTCAGCATTTCATTGCAATGATTGGTCTGCTGGTTAGTCCAGTAATGAGTTTTTCAGTCACATGACCTTTTTGATGCGCATCTTTTATTCCTAACAAATTCAGTAGGAGTTTAACCGGTAAATGTGTTTCCATCATAGTTTGTTTCCATCCAGCAGTTTGTATGCGATATCCCAAAATGTGCAAATAAATAAGTTGATGGAAACATAGCTGTCACCCGACACAAAGCTATTTTAGACACGTTTATTGTGACATGAGTATTTTGCCCCATGAATTTACGTCTGTGTTCACGCAAAACTTTTACTCAAATGGTGTCACGAAGATAATTTCCACAGAGCTATAATCGCATAGATGATGATTCATAGTGAAATAAAGTTTAATAGTAAATGTTAATAAATAATTTAGGGAATTTGAAACAAGTGGATCTTGTTAAAAGCTGTGCTGGCATATGGTCAGGGGTGTAAAGTAACTGAGTAAAAATACTTAAGTATTATTTTTTTGATCTGACCATCTGAGCAATCAACAACAGATGAAATGAGGGATTTGGATATAAAAAAAATCTATTCAATAAAAAATCTTATGGACTGATGAAAAGAATGTATAGTTCCTACCAGATGGGTTCAAAAGTCTCCAAATATCCGTAAGACCAAGATTTTTACACATCCTGTAAAGCATCAGTGTTGCTCTAGGGGGCTTACACACTTTTGCTTCACTATGATCAAGGACTGAGTCCATCAAAAGATTAAAGTCTCCTCCCAATATTATATCATGAGGGGTGCCAGCGGCTTGCAACAACCCTTCAAGATCTATAAAAAAGCCCTGATCATCAGCGTTAGGTGCGTAAATATTAGCCAAAATCAACCTTTGCCCCTGAATTTCTGCTAAAACAATAATGACTCTTCCTAAGTTATCATTTGAATTGTAGATGTTTACTTATCAGTGTAATGACTCCCCTGCTTTCTTTAAGAAACACTATCATATTTCTTAATTTAAGAAGAGAAATATCCTTTTTATGGGGTGCCCCAACCCATTCACATTCCACGTGCAGAAAGACAATCCCACTCATATTAACATTTGACATTTTGACATATTAGAAAAAATAGATTGTGTGTCAAGAACAAAATTATACAGACCATTAGTGCAACAATCAGACCCCGAACTTCCCTCCGAACAAAACAAACAGAAAAAAGACGCACGACAGCGCCAACCGGCTACAATCCCTCTAAACTCAAAAGGTCCATGAACACCTACGAGAGCCCCCGCGACAACCTTGCCATCAGATTGCTCAAGTCCGGTGTTTCTATAAAAATTGTGTGAGACAGAATTACACAACAAAATATAATCTATAAAACAGACTCCAGCCAATAGGAGGCATAAGCACAAAGAATGTGCAGATTCATCCACAGCACTGTCCTGAAGGAGTGATATTCCACAAAACTCCAGCCGTTAGGTGGAACCAACACAAAAAGAAACAAAGGTGCTCGAATGTTCAGTGAGTCGGTCCACTGGCTGCACCATGAGTACCACAAAATAACTTATTCCATTGACTTTATGAAGGACATCGCTTGCTGTGGGCATGTGAATGTTTTACGGCCATCCTTAGCATCTATTCTCAATTTGGCCGGGAAAAAAGTGCAAAAGCAACCTTCCGTTGATGTAGGAGTTTTTTGCATTCCTTGAATCGATCACGTTTCTCTCTTGTCGAATTCGCAAAGTCTGGGAACAAGAAAATGCTGTGATTTTTCCAAGAAAGCCTTCCATTACTCCATCTCTCATGCAGCAGTGCTTGTTGAATTTGGTGTGAGCGCATGGACACATTTTGTTCGACATGTGAATGTCTTGTACTGCTTCTGTGTTAAGAGAGCGATGCGATTAAAACTATCGCAACTAACAACAAAGCTGTCAACATTGCAAGCGCGTAACGTCGGAGTGATCCAGGGTTGCAGCCTCCGTCATAAGTCATAATACAACACCTTTGACCAGAACTGCAGAAATAGTAAAAATGCTTTGTGTAACGCTACACGTTTAAGAACCTGTTACATCTCTCATCTTCATCTCTCTGGAGCTCTATACAGGTATTCTCTGCCATATGAATCAGTCAGTTTAAATATGTAATAATATACTAACATAAAAATAAAATGGTAATATAAACACTATTATAATAACAATATACATCAAATTAAAATATTATCTGTCTTTAAAATACATGGGTCAATCAAAAATAAGGTTCTCCATAAAGAAAATGGAGAATCTACTTAATCTAAAACAATAAAATAAAAATCAATCTTAGAACTGTAATACTATATTTATGTTTGTTTCATGTGGTGTTGAACATACCAAACATTTTGAATTTTCTTTCATAACTAAAATGTCAGGCCGTACAACCATCAAGTAAAAAGTAGTTTGATATTTTTTTATATTTTATTATATATATGTATATGTTGAGGTAAAAGTAATTTAATAAATACTATTATTTGTTATGTCATGAATATTATGATTTTTTTGGTGGGTTGTTTTATTTGACATTTGATATCCTGCTGGGACATGCCAGATGTCTCTGTTTTTTCAGGGATGCAAGACATGTTTCTAGAGAGGACATGCTAAGTGTAAAGATGTGAAGTTGTTTATTTATTTTCATATGTTGATAATCTTCAATCTTGATAAAAGTTCACAGTTATTTGTCAACGACCCACATGCAGTATTAAATAAACACGGTACTTTCTCAGGATTCGTTAGAATTTTAATGCATTTTGTTAACATTAAACAGCCATTTTTACTGCTAAATTTAGAAAACCCAACAGCAAAAAAAGAAAAATTATTATTATTTAGTAAGTTTATTAAGTAACTTTTTTACTCGGACAAGTGAATGACCAATTTAAGCACATGACTATGCTTAAGAACAATATATCGTCCAACAGAAGTAGATATCGTGACGGATATTAAAAAATATTCACCATGAACTTATCAATATATCGGGGTAGTGAGGGAACACAGTTTAATTTTGGGATGGGTTTTTCTTCTGAAATATATCATAATTTGTTTTATGATTACTGTCCATATAATCATGGTTTTACCTTTGATTACTTTAATTTTATTGTAAATACAACCGTTAAAAGTGTACGGATACAGTTGAACTTCTGTGTAAAATCTTTTGTAATGCTCTCGGATTGTAGACAAGGCTTTGTCTTTAGATGACTGTATTTTAATCAGCAAGGTCCTGATGAAAAGAAACTGTGAAAGAAAACTAATTCCCACTGTCACACTGTGTCGTAACCAGACGCAATGCTGCGAGACCCGATAAAAGGCATCTTTTCCATTAAACAGAGTTTTTGTCCCAACCTGCTGCGATGGGGCATTGTATTTTTGGAATGGTTTCTATTTTCTGTGACGTTGCACCGGGTCAAAAATGGGTCTAAAATCAGTGACAGTTAACAGGATAAGCAGATACTTAAGAGCCTATGATCATTATTGCAGTGATTAATATGATTCAGGGGTTAGGGTTAGGTCTCAGCCCAAAAATCAATGCAACTCTGGACGGAAATAAATGTTGTAACGTTGCATAAGGTAACGATGCCACGACGAATGCACGCCGTAATCAAAGCTGAAGGCGGTCCAACAGATATTACAGTATGCTGCTTTTTTTGGTCCAGGCAGTGTTTATTCTGGTACTCCGTACTTAATTTTACATTTTCACTGCAAATGTCACGTCCGTAACGCTGGAGTTGCCGTTATGAGAAAATGAAATGAGATTTTCTTGTCTTCCCACACTATTTTATGTTAGGTTTATCTAGTAGTTTTCACTCAAGAGCACAAAATGTGTGCTTTTATTGCACTTTCAAAGCAAATTTCTACTAGTTGTAAATATTGATTAATCGGTTGTCTGTTATTTGATGTTCATAACTGAATCAGATCAAGAACACTAAAGTAACAACACAAAAGAAATGGAGAAAGTATCTCTGCTGACGATCTTTTTTTAGAGCGATGTTAGGACCCTCATATCACATTGTGTTTGGGCTTGTTTTAATCACAACCATCTGAGGTTGTCATACTTTGTGAGAGGAAATGTGACCATAAAACCACATATGTGAATAGCTTGTAAGTTATGTGTTTGCTTGCACATTCTTGGCTTTTGCTTTCAATACTTTGGTCTGGGTGTGCTTGTTCTACTTGAGACCTTTCCAACAACACATGACACATTATGACTGTCCGATCTGGATGTTTACATTATAGTGTTCAGTAATCATTTCACAAGTTATAAAAGTTGTTCGTGTTCGCCTATACATTGTAAAAGTGCAGTTTGTCATCTGTTGTTAGGGTTTGTCAAAGGAGTAGTTATTCTTTAATTTAGCCTCAGTCACCATTTACATTTTTTAATATAATGGGCTCTGTGTATAAGCAGATTAAAGCACCCCTAGATAACAGAACTGCTCATATCCGAGTACATGTAATGCACCACAGACAGAACATAGCACTGCACATTCACTTTGAAGCGTCCAGCGCATGCAGATTATATATTTAATGAATGTATGTAGGATTGTGTGCTAAAGAAGTTTGTCTCTTGTCTGGCAGCAGTGATTCAAACAGCAGCTCCAGTGAAGGGTCTCGAGCACGCTCTCTTCAGTCTTCAGCGACACATGCTCCTCCGGCACCTCCCATGCTCACTCTGGACTCTGATGAGCCACGAAGGAGCTTTGGGATCAGAGTCCAGAACCTCCCAACACGATCCACAGGTGATTTCTTATTTCATTTCTTATTTTATGCACATTTTAGTCTCATAAAAGGTGATGTCATTTTGTTTCTGTTAACCGAAGAAAACCATTTGTAGGTTAATTTCACCTAGCAGTAAAACAGTAATTATTTTTGCAATTCTGTTTGGAGGCACTAAAAATTACACACTTCAGCTTTAATTTGACACATCCAATTCCGGTCAAGGGTCACTCTATTAATGAGCTGATGAGTTGAATCGGGTGTGTTAGATTGAGATATGCTGCTCTGGTACATTTCTACCATTTCTGACCATGTCCGTGCTTTACTTCCCAGATACAAGCTTGAAAGATGGGCTTTTTCATGAGTTTAAGAAGTATGGTAAAGTGACATCAGTGCAGATCCATGGTGCTTTGGAAGAGCGTTACGGCTTAGTGTTCTTCAGACAACAGGAGGACCAGGAAAAAGCTCTCAGTGTGTCCAAGGGAAAGCTCTTCTTTGGCATGCTGATTGAGGTGACTGCCTGGAACGGCCCTGGTGAGCATCTGTCGCAATGTGTTGTTTTGCTTATAAATGCTAGCTGAGGTTAGTTGATTCTGTCAATTTTACCTCTAACAGAGACGGAAAGTGAGAATGAGTTTCGGCCCCTGGACGGACGTATTGATGAGTTTCATCCAAAGGCCACCCGTACGTTGTTTATAGGAAATCTGGAGAAGACGACTAATTATCAGCAGTTGCTTGATGTCTTCCAGCGGTTTGGAGAGATAGTGGTAAGATTTGATCTGAGCTTGTGGTGTTGAAATGCAGTTTTCCATCACCAATTGGACTTCGGGTTAGGTGTTTTTATACTTGTTCAGGGCTCCAGTTGCATGGCATGGTTGCATTTTGCGACCATTTTTCCTAACAGTGCAATTAAACTTTGCAAGAGGCCGCACTGGTGCGACTTCAAAGTTGGCCGACTCTGATTGTGAGCTGTCATTTTGTTGCGTATGAGAAATATCAAACTTCAAATGTTCAAAACACGAAAGGAAATGGCTGTACCCGGATCAGTCAGCGTAGCTCAAGGCTCAATGGACAGATCAGCGCAGAGACGGGCATTTACACGTGGACCGGTCTCAAGCGCTTCGCCGCAGGGATCATCATAAAACAGCACTGCGAGAAATGCGGGCTGGGTCGCAGATTCTGCATTGATTGTTTGTTTAAAACCTCTATGAAAGCACACAATGTGTCGATGATTAAACTAGTTTAAAATTGTATTAATTGGCCGCTACATTCTAAACAGCATTGAAAAGTAATAAAGGAGAAATCTGCACCATGAACAGACAGAAATTGTAGCTAAGGCTTTCAATCCACACATCACAGATATTAAAATATATTTACCATGAACTTGATCAATATATCGGGGTAGTGAGGGAATACAATTTTATTTCGGGATGTGTTTTTCTTATGAAAAATGTAATAATTTGTTTTATGGTAACTGTCCATGTTATCATGGTTTTTACCTTTGGTTACTTTGAACTTATTTCAAATACCACATCCTGATGAAAAGAAACCATGAAAGAAAATAAATTCCCACTGTCACACGTGTCCTAACCAGTCGTGACATGATCCTTTTCTTAACAGTATATTAAAGCTGGGGTGACACTAGCCAGTTCTGTGTTCACCGAGGATGTCATAGACCTACAGAATGTTGCATTTGAGGTCTCGTTCTCTTCAACCGGAGCGCTATAGACAAACACAGACACACACACACACACACTGGCAGCTCATTTTGACATTCTCTCTGCTTTCCTGGCACATGGAGATTGACAAAATAACAACAAAGTACAGCGTGAGTGCGTGAACATAAAAAATGGTAATAGGCAGAATTTTGATGCGATTCATAAAATAACTTTGCCCTGTGTATGTGTGTGATCATGTACTATCCCCATGAGATTTGTCGTAGACAGTGTACGTCCATACGCAGCTGGACAAAATGAGGTACGTTCAATAAACAGACTGTTCCATCTGACTGTTGTAACATCTGCATTTATTCTCAGTAATAATCATTTAAGTGTATGCATACTGTGGTATCGCGTCGTGTCTGGTTAGGAACCGCCCCCCCCGCGACCAACTCAGGCGCTGGTGCGACCATCTGTAGAACTTGGGGCACTGGTGCTACCGCTCTCAAATGTTAGTCTGGAGCCCTGTTGTAACCTGTTAGGGCTGGGCGATATATCGAAGATTCACGAGATAATCTTTTTGCTGACAATATGAAATCAAGCAATATTGTGAATATTGCAATGATTTAAATGTCCTTTCTATTTGGCCATTAAAGAGCCCATATTATGCTAATTTACAGGTTCATAATTTTATTTTGGGGTTCTACTAGAATAGGTTTACATGCTTTGTTCAAAAAACACATTATTTTTCTCATGCTGTACATTGCTGCAGCACTTCTTTTCACCCTCTGTCTGAAACGCTCTGTTTTAGCTCCCGTCTCTTTAAAGCCCCCCTTTCTGAAAAGCCCAGTCCGCTCTGATTGGTCAGCAGGTCCGGTCTGTTGTGATTGGTCAACCGCTTAGAGCGTGTGTCGGAAATGTAATGGCCCTTACCATAGTGAGTTTCAGCTTAAAGTAGCCCTTAGGCGGGCATTATGCAAATGTGTTACATAGTGACGTAACTATGTCAAGGAAGTAATGGCTGGACTGCACACCAGGCATTTCAGACAGTTCAGGAGCAGTGTTTTCTGTGGGAGAGAATAACTCTCTTTGGTGTGGACTTTGTGCTTTGTAACTTTGCAGACCTTTTACATGCACAAACAGCTATATTACACACTAAAGGAAAGGTAGAATCCCCAAAAGCATAATAGGGCCTCTAAGTTTCATAAAGGCCAACAGTAGACTAATTTCATGATCCTTCAGGACTGCACAATTACTCAGAACAACAGTAATATGGCGATATGGTCATATGTGATTATTAAACTGCAAAAGGCTGCAATTAAAGACAGATAAACATGGTCTTTGTGCGAAGGTAAATGTTTTTTATTAAGCTACAATGAATCATTTTATATAAAATATAAATATAAAACTGCATATCAGTGAAAATTATTAAATCTAATTCTCTCTTGAGTTAAGAAAAACTGTGAGAAACATGCCTTCATTATTTTTAAATAGGTTTTTATTCATTGCCTTTAAATCTTGAATCTGCTTTGCAATAATGACTGTTTGGATTAAATGATGGTTCCTCTGAATAAAAAAAAATCTCTATTGAGCCATTTTAGAGCAAATACATAATTATCTAGGGCTAATATCAAATTTGATCAATGGGCTGAAAAATATTGATATGTATTTTTTTATTGATTTCAGGATATTGACATCAAGAGGGTTAATGGCATTCCCCAGTATGCATTTGTTCAGTACTCTGATATTGCAAGTGTTTGTAAAGCCATTAAGAAAATGGATGGAGAGTATCTTGGTGCCAACAGACTTAAGGTATTTATATATGTTCTTGACAGATGCTTTCTTGCCAAAGTGTAGCTGTATATGCCAGGGTTTTCAAATGGGAGTTTGTAAGGGAACTGCAGCAGGTTTGAGTGACTTTGAAAAGGTTGCATAACCGAAATGTTTCCATTTATTTACCAAATTGTAAAAACATTGGATAAATTCAAATGTCCATCACGTAGCACCTTGATTTTGAATGATCAGAAAGTAAAATGTAAATATAAAAAGTTCACTAAAATTTAACAAGAATAAAAAAAATGAAGTGCACATGTTAAGATGTGAGTCCAATTTTGTAAAGTTGCCATTACTTAAAAATATCAAGGTGTACTTCAAGTAAATAATATAGGTCATAGGAGTTAAGTTGACTAAATAGTTTGGGAACCCTTGGCTTATACCTTGCGCATAGCTCTGTTGTTTGGGAAAAATTACCAGCTGTCATAGTGGATTGGATGTTTTCTAATGTTTGTTTGTACTTGATTACAGCTTGGTTTTGGGAAGAGCATGCCTACCGCGTGTGTGTGGTTAGATGGTCTGACCTCAAATATCACAGAACAGTACCTCACACGACACTTCTGTCGCTACGGACCCGTCATCAAGGTAGAGTTCTAGGAGCTAGGAAGCCCGTGTTTGTGATAGTTCGGCGAATTGTTTTGATTCATACTGGCATTGTGTGAAGGCTAACTATTTGCTTCTTGCCCAGGTTGTATTTGATAGGTTAAAGGGAATGGCTCTAATTCTATACAACAACACTGATTTTGCCCAAGCGGCTGTTAGGGAAACCAAAGGATGGAAGATCGGAGGAAACAAAATTAAGGTACTTGGTGACTAGGAGTAGTTTTTATAATGGTGTATAGAGAAATATAGCTATATGTATTTTTGCAGTTGTTTTGAGTCAGTTGAATATAACATGTTTGCTTCTTACATGCAGGTTGATTTTGCCAGTCAAGAGAGTCAAATGGCTTTCTACCGTTCTATGCAGGCATCAGGGCAGGACATCCGTGACTTCTATGATATTCCATCAGATAGGAGGTGAGTGCTGTAATTAGTGTGGAAAGAAATGGATAAAAAGCATTGAAACTATAATTCATGCCTATAGTTTGCTTTGATGTATTAATTATTGCCCAATTCCTTTTTTCACTCTCCAGAGATGAGCGGAGACCACCATATCATGAATTTTCAACAGAAAGAGCATATTATGAGAATGTAAGGACTCCTGGCAATTACGCTGAAGACCCCCGTCGAGACTACCCTGGTCGCAGCCGAGATCGCTATGCAGAATTGGACCATTACCAAGGGGAACACTATGATCCCCGTTATCACGAGGACCCACGTGAATACAGAGATTATCGAGACCCTTTTGAGGATATCAGGAAGTACAGCTATATCCAGCGGGAACGTGAGCGGGAGCGTGAACGCTTTGAGGCGGATCGCAGCAGATGGAGCCCATCTCATCAGCGCCGCCCCTTAACTCCCTCTGCTTCACCCTCAGCATCTGATCGTGTATCACGTGAATCTGAAAGATGTGTGTACAAACACTCTTCTGAGAGATCCGGAAGCTGCAGCTCTTTATCTCCACCCCCACCTCATTTTGAGAAGTCAGAAAAATCGCCAATCGATTACAAAGCGGAAGGGCTGGAGCCAGAAGTAGAGCAGACTGAGGCAGAGCGTGTAAGTGGGGCAGAGAACAAAAAGCGTAGCAGACGCAAAGACAAGGCTGACAGGGAGAAGGGAGAGAAAGCCAAGCAGAGAAGAGGTAAAGTTCAATCACCGAGTATACCTAATTCTGAAGCAGATAGAGAGGCTAGTCTGGAATTAGGTTCTGGAAAGACAAAAGTTTTGGATGTGGAATCCCAAGAAAGACAAAAGCATAAAGTGGACAATGATCCCTCCCCTGCTGACCATGTGACTCGCCTGGAGTCGCAAAAGGGAGAGCGACTTGATCAGGGTAAAAGTGAGTCATTGGACAGGGATGGCAAAGGAAAAACAAGAAAACACTTAAAATCTGATTCTGGTAGTGATGGTAAAGATTCCCTTTTGGATTCTGACAGACTTGCAGCAAGAAAGAGACGGTTTGGTGATCCCAGTGGGAAAACTATACGACAGAAAAGAGGGCGTTTAGAGGATGATCCAGGTTCTGGGATTAGCCATCCGGCTGACTTTGGTGCAAACACAGGATTTGTAAAAGAGACAGATTTTGATTTAAAAACAGAAAAAGAGGCTCAAAAGAGAGAACATTCCAAATCGAGGATGAGTTCTCATTACAGTGAAAGGGAAGAGTTCGAAATCAGTATGAGGGGGACATCTCTGGGCCCATCAGTGCGAACAGGTGAATTCTCTGAGGTTGATGCTTTAGACTCAAAATCTCACCCTGGGCCTCGTATATCAAGACGATATTCAAACGATGGAGCCTCTGATAAGGACAAAAAAGTAAGGGATGAGTATCTAGATAATATTGATCTTTCCCAGAGCTATCGCAAACAAATGGAGCAAAATCGAAGGCTACGCCAACAGCTTCATGAGTCTGATAAACCAGGAAAACCAGAAACTCCTCAGGGTTTAGATGCAGAAGATCTTGAGCATCGTAGCCTGGTGCATGAGGTAGGCAAGCCTCCACAGGATGTCACTGATAGTTCTCCTCCAAGTAAAAGCAAGAAACAAGAGTCATTTGACATGGATATTAGCTCTAAGAGAGAACGGATTTACCGAACATCCAGGCAAAAAAGTGAAGAGACTGAGTGGAATAACACAAACTCTCCAAGATTTCAGCATGACCCTCAACAAAGAGAGGAAGAATATATGGACACTCATGGTCAAATGACTGTTAAAGAAGTAAAAGAACCATCTAGACCTGAGGATAATGTTCTGCCAGATCTGGATCTTGCTGGTAAACAGATGTATACATCACAGATGTCGAAGATAAATACATCTATACAAGATGAGCAGCAAAGATGCTGGGATAGTCGACTAAAGCAAGACTTGTTGCCAGACTTTCCAAGAAGCTCTGAGAAAAGGCGTCTCAATCAGAAATACTTGGATTATGGACTTTGGCCTGACTTGGAGCCTGGTGAAGTGCGTTCAGACTCTGAAGAGGATCGTGAAAATAAACCCATCTCTCCTATGCCCTCAACATCAGTATCTTTCTCAGAAAGACATCACACAGACAGATTGTCAGAGACTAAGTTAACAACCTCTCTGGAGAGAAACAAATTCCGTTCTTTTGCAGATGATCAGATCACACCAGATACTAAAGCTTTGTTAGAGCGTGCAAAGTCTTTGTCGTCCTCAAGGGAAGACAATTGGTCTTTCCTTGACTATGATTCACATTTTGCCAGTTTCAGAAGTAGACAGGACACAGAAAAGGTGGAGTCAACACCACGACCAACACCCTCATGGTACCTGAAGAAGAAGAAAATTCGAAGCGAGTCCGAGGACAAAACGGATGACAGGAAAGAAGATCCAAAGCCAGAAGAACAGGAGCGACGAGAGTTGTTTGCATCACGCTTTCTCCACAGTTCTATTTTTGAGCAAGATTCAAGACGTCTCCAACATCTGGAAAAAAAGCACGAGGACCCTGAACAGGGTGTTGGATATCTGTATTCTCAGCAAGGTCCAGCTGAGGGGCAGCCTGACCCAGAACCAGTTGTGCTTTTCCATAACCTTTTTGTAGAGCTGACAAGGTTACAGCAGCAGAAGACTAAAGAACAATGCCTTCAAGATACCAAACAAGAAGAAAGCACAGATGGGACCAGATTAGGTAAAATACCTGAGGAAGAACAAGCACCAGAGCAACAGAATGCAACAGAACCCAGCATCCATCAAACTGAGATCACATCAATTAGCCTTGTTCAAGCCCCTCAAATATTATCACCTGTTTTGATGGCCAAAGAATCCTTGCCATCTGTGGAAATGGAATGTGTTGATGCTTCCTCCCATAATTTGCTTGAGCATTCCATAAAAGAGGAAGAAAAAGAGCCTGAACAACCCTTAGCTCAGCCTTCACAGCCTTTGTTTGAGCAACCCTCAGAGTCTAATTCTTCAGAATGCCCAAATCCAAAGACCCCGGTTGATGACATGACAGTGTCATTAAAGACTAATGAATTTGAAAGTGCTCATGATACCAATAAAGTAGTTATAAAACAGCTCTCAAGCAGTGACACATCAATAAGTAACACACAACCAGAGACTGAGCCTCAAATTAAGTTTCCTGAATTACAGTATTCCCTCTCTCATAGCTCTACTGAGGAACCTGAAAAGGAACTAGAAAAAGTACCTGAGCCAACCATTGCAGAGGTGGAATCTATCAATACAGTTGATCAGAAGAGTGGTGATAATTATGCAGTTGAAGAAGCTGTTTCACCCGCTCCAAAATCAAGATATAAAAAGGCCAAGACTTCACTTCCCACACCGGTAACAGCTACGTCTATGCCTGCTACCCCCGACAAACAGAGCACCCGCAAAAGTGAGCGCATTGATAAGGAAAAGCTGAAGCGCTCATCATCTCCAAGGGGAGAGGCATCCAAGGCACTATTTGATTCTAAGGCAGTTAGTAAGTCTCCAGTGCACAGCTTGGATATGGAGCAAGAGCAAAATACAGTGCCGGTTAGGGCAAGGCGCAGGAATGTGCGTTCTGTCTATGCTACCCCAATTGAAGATGAATCTGCTCCACAACCTGTGAAAGATGCGGAATCGCCTCGTATTGCGCGGAAGCGTGGTGGAGACAAAGATGTGGGCTCTGATGTAGAGACCCTAAGTACACCAACAAACTCAAGACGTGGACGCCCCCCCAAGAATCGGCGCCAAGCAGAGGATGTACCAGCAGGAAGAGGTGAACGTTCAAAGTCAACTGAGACCAGAGAGTCAGATGGCAATGAGATAAGCAATGAGGGGGTTTCCAAAGTGGGTAAGGGCAAACTTTCACCTCAGTCACAAAAAGGATTAAGTCCAGTGCATGTGTCGTTAGCACCTGGACTTGGAAAAAAAGACAAAATGGAGAAAATGTCAGAAAGTTCTAAACTCATAACTGAAGAAAACCCTCTTGTTCTTAAAAACCTTAGAATTCGCCTTGATGTGACAGAGGTAAAAGCAATGCTTCAAACAAGTGAAGATGAAACTGTAAATGATGATTTTTCCAAAAAAAGTCCACCTGATGCGTCTTCAAAGGACCAGTTATTAGAAGCTAAATTTGAAAATGATGTTATTAATGAGGATGTTAATAGTGAAAGGGAGGCTTTGCCCACCGCTCCACAGGATACCTCGCTGTCTCGAGAGCTGGAGCTTGAGCAAGCTGTTGAGAATATTGCTAAGCTGACAGAAGATTCTTCTCCTCAATTTAAAAGTAACCTGACTAAGACACAACGTCCATTAACCGAACTTGCTGAGGAACCAGAGCGTGACTCAGAAGAAGAAAAGCCCACCAATCCATCCAGCGAAACTGAGCTTGCTGCTGCCATTGATTCCATTACATCAGAAGAAACATCTTGTGGGCTTCCACAAGTCATTAGCTCCGTTTTAGATTCAGAAGTGTCAGAAACCTCCGTCAACACCGCTGTTGTTCAGGAAGCAACCACAACCACTCCCAAAAAGGGGAGTAAAGGTAGAGCTAAAGCCTCGAAGAGGGCTAAAAGCCAAAAGGGTGCTGGAAGCAAAAAGCCCATCAAAGATATAGTGTTGGATACTGAGAGCATCCCTGTGAAGTCGCCAGAATCCACACCTGCAGAACTTCCTTCTGTCACAGAAAGATCACCAACAAGTACCACTGTTGTCATTACTTCCTCGTCCAAGCAGGGTGTAAATGTAACGGCTCCTAATTCAGACATTCTAAATGAACCTGACCTGCCTCTTAAAACAGAGCCTGATATACCAAAGTCCTCTCCAACTATCAACAGAAGTCCAACGACATCCAAATATCAGCCT
The DNA here is from genome assembly GCF_019703515.2 of Myxocyprinus asiaticus. Lineage (NCBI taxonomy): Eukaryota > Metazoa > Chordata > Actinopteri > Cypriniformes > Catostomidae > Myxocyprinus > Myxocyprinus asiaticus. The sequence continues at coordinate 26,455,969 of NC_059393.1, forward strand.
TATTCATATGAGAGCACATCTCCCTCATCTCCAACAAGAATTTGTCTTAAGAATTTGTCCTCATACCCAAGCAAACTTTCTGTTTCCCCAGCTGACCGTTTCAATCAGCCAAAAGAAGCAGGGGTCCTCTCCCCTCCAGTGACCTCAGTAGCCCCTGTGGAGAGTCCAACATATCCCTCGGACACCACTGCTCATGATGCGAACTTGGGTGATTTGCGTAAAATCCTCACAAAGCCTAGAACTGTCCCATTGTTGGAACTGAGTGCTAAATCTGGTATTGTGCATGCTCATACTGTAAGGGAAAGTGAGATTTCACCGGATGTGGTGACCAGCAAGACTGCTCCTCAAGATAACAGGCAATCCTCCATTACATCTCAGCCTGTAGTTAGACATCCTGCTTCAATACCATCCCCAGAAACAAAGCAGATTTTCAGTGAGAAGTCTGTGATTTCAGTTATTTCTTCCACTCCTACCTCTGTCATCAGTCGAGTAAGCAATCCCCCTGAATCTGAAGAGAAGCAAAATGCTTTAATTGGAAATCCCTTTTTGGACAAGCAACCTCCAAAACAGATTTACCAGCCAATCTTGGAGGAGAGCAGCACTTACCATTGTCCAGCTGTTGGAGATGAAGGTGGAAATGCTGGCCGCTATATTGTGGATAGTACATCTCTGAGTACAGGCTCCAGTACAGGACTAAGAGTTCAGACATCAGAAGGAGTGGTGGTGTTGAGTCATTCTGGCCAGAAAATGGAGGGGAAGCAGCGTATTAGTGCCAAAATCAGCCAGATCCCTCCAGCTAGTGCTGTGGACATAGAGTCACAGCAACTGGTGTCCATGCCCCCGATCAAGCAGGAACTTTACAGTGCCTCCCAGCCACCTACTTCAAAATGCCCACTTCCTTCAGATCATGGGCATTCCATAAAACCACAACCAAATGTCTCCACAATTAAACAAGAGACTGCTCTGGACAAATTAGAATCCCCCTACACTCCAATTCAAAGTGGGGTTGTCAAAAGATTGCAACAAACACCTGGCCCATCACAGGTCATGGGTTACCATCACACAGAATACCCAATGGTGATGAAACACCCCAAGAAAGGAGATGGGCCGGAATCCTTGGGTGTGGATAGTGTTAAACCTGCTTGGGTCTCAACTATTAGTCCTGCTATAAGTCCACATCTTCCCTCAGCAGCAGGTAATCATGTTGGGTTCATGGCAGGCACACCCACAGACAGAGCTCCATCACTCATTCAACCTAAACAGGAGCCACAATCTCCACGGAAGTCTGGACACCCTCATTCTCCCTTTGCCAAAGTATCATCTCCAATTGGCTCTTCATCTCCAAAAGGCGTGTCTATGGTGCTTCCGCCTGGATTACCCTCTTTGTCCCAGTATGTTTCCACCGTTCATCACTCTGAGCAGTCTGTGATCATGCCTCCTCACAATGCTCATGTCAGCATCGGAAGAATGTCACCACACCGCGTCGGCCCGATAGGACACCTTGCACAGGGTGAGGTAAGAGTGAACACACCTCCTCTCTCTATGATGAACTATGGGATTCACTCTGAGGGCCTCACTTCCTCTTGGCCTCCTGGCCAGCAGCGTCCCACATCTCCTCAGGCTGTGGGGAACAGGGAAATGGTCCTTAAAGTTAACCCAGCCAATGCAAGGGGCCATGAAGGAGGGGAGGAGGATGCGAGACGTTTCCACGCAGTACTCGGAAGACCACCTGCTACTCAACTGAAACCAGAATCCACACCAGCAGAATACCGTGGAGCTCTGCACAGTGGTTTACCTCTCGAACGATTCAACATATCAAGAGACATGCGAGTACTCATGCACCACCAGCAGAGTGATCGTCCACAGGCAGAATTACACCAGGGACACATCCCTGAAAGCATAGCACCTTCAACCCCTACCAGCATGTCAGCATCTCTCTCTCCTCGGCCACACCTGTTAGTAAAAGGAGTATCTGAGAAGGATCCTGTTAAAACAGAGTTGAAGAGAGCACCATCACCCTCTAGTAAGGAAGGAATGATGGCAATTCGTAGTGCAATGCATCCCATGGCTTCTCCTCAGAGAGTCCAGCTGATGCCAGCAGGAGCTGGAGCGTCCTTCCCTGAATATCCAGCCATGTACACAAACCTACGGCCTGCCCACACTCAGTTTGCTGACAGTTCTCCATTGGGGATGAACCAGTCCCCCCACAGCATCCCACCATCACAGGTAAGTTTAATCCTGCTTTATTCTTAAATATTTGCTTGCTCTGGGCTGTTTGGTGCTATGAAATAAATTTGTACTTTTTTTTAAACAAAGGGTGTTCAAGAAATGGAGACGAACCAGGCACAGGCTGAAGCTAAAGTGGAGCCGGTCGGACAGAAGCCTGTGAATATGGTGCAGCTTCTGACTGTGAGTCTCAAATGTGTTGTGGCTCCATAAAGTACTTAGACACACCACTCTGAGACCCTAAACATTCACTGGTTATTTTTGTGTTGTACAGAAATACCCAATTGTGTGGCAAGGCCTGCTGGCACTGAAGAATGACACTGCAGCAGTTCAGTTGCACTTTCTATGTGGAAACAAAGCTCTTGGGCTGCGCTCTTTGCCGCTCCCAGAGAGTGGAGGGATGCTCCGCATTGTACAGAGGATGAGGCTAGAGGCCCAGCAGTTAGAGGGAGTCGCTCGCAGAATGACGGTATGTAGCTGTGTGCCCCGTGGCAAACAATTTCATGGCGTTATGGATAAAACTCATCTATTATTAAGACATAATGTGTATAATAGTTGTAGGCATTTTCAACTAGTTTGTCTGTGCTGTTGTTAGATAAATGTGTGTGCTGTTTTCAGGGGGAGAGTGATTTCTGCTTGCTGTTGGCCATGCCGTGCGGTCTGGACCAGGAAGATGTGCTGAACCAGACTCAGGCACTCAAATCTGCCTTCATTAATTACTTGCAGGCCAAACTGGCTGCTGGCATCATCAATGTGCCCAATCCTGGCTCCAATCAGGTGAGTGCTTCACTTTTATTGTACGTATACATTGTCAGTATCAATTTTGCCAGGTCATCATATTAACAAAATAGTTTCCCTCCATGTGCAGCCTGCCTACGTGTTGCAGATATTTCCGCCATGCGAGTTCTCAGAGAGTCACCTCTCTCGTCTTGCTCCAGACCTTCTCAGCCAGATCTCCAGTATCTCTCCACACCTTATGATTGTCATCACTTCTGTGTGATTCACCCGAGCTGCCCTGAACGCTCGGATGACTCCTTTCAGCCTCGAGGACCACAGCTGACTCGGATCTGTGAGATCTGAAGTCTGTGAAAGATCCTTCCACGTCCCAGACTTGTCAACAGATTTTTTTCTTATGTCTCTGATCCGCGGATGGCTTCCTCTGTCTGCGTTTCTGTACAGTCTGAATCATCATGTGTCTGCAGTGTTTGTATTTATTGATCAGTTTCACTTTCGTTCATGGAAAAAATCAAGATGTCTTGATGGACAAGTGACACACCTGAACTGACATTTTCTTCATTTGGTGATTTGAGTCTATTTTTTCAAAGAATCATAAAGTTATTGTAACAAACTAATACGTGTTTTTAATTAATCATGGTGTCCGTGTCGAGGATGGAACGGTGGGAGGTTTCCGCGATCACCCACATGCTTCATGTACCCGCCGTCTCGGCATCAAGCGTGCAGGATTTATGGAGTTCCTGGATTGCCGGACTGTTAATATTTTAAATATTTAAAACCTTGGCAAGATGACCTAAGCCCAAAAGAGTCGCCTTTTATGTTCATCTTTATCTGGAAGAGAAAGACGATTGAAATAATGGTAACAGAAAGTAACATTTGTGATGTAAATACTTGTGAGACTTTAGGGCTGGCAGCTCTTTGGTGGGTTTGTTGCGGGCACTTAATTTTCTTACTCAAATAAAAAAGGTCCATAAAACTTGATCGCTTTCATGTCAGTGTTTATTCATCAAAGAGGAAACGGATAAACATGGCAAATAAACAGAATATTTTAATAAATGGTAAGACCAAGGGCAAATATCTGTGCTGGTGCATGAACAGCTAGAAACTACAATAGAATTCAATTTAACTTAATTTTCTGTTGTACATAAAGGACCCATGTTAAAGGAGAGGTTCTGAACATGTTCTTTGTACAGCATCTGACATGCTGAAGATTACTACAGAACTTATAATGTCTACATCTGGGGCAAGACATTTATGGAGAAAAGTCCTTATTAAAGCATTTCTTCTTAAACAAGCATTTTTCATAAAGCAGTTCTTCAATGGATGAACTTTAACACCTACTGATCTTATGCAAACATCATTTTTAAGTCTCGTGGCTATATGTTATATTCCGGTGCTCAAGTTGTTTTGAACCAGGAATTCTCTGCTTTAAAGCCCATGATAAAAGCACAGGTTGAGAAGTGGTTTGTTAGTTCTTCAGTGTTTGAGATCATCACTGGATCCGAACAGAGCGACCAGCTGATGCTCATAGTGTGAGATGTTCCTCTGCAGAATCTCCTTACAGGAACCCAACAGACGCTCAAACGCCTGCACATCAATCACTGACACACACACACACACACAGTTAATTATCACGGGGAAAACAACTATCACTAATCGTATATGAAATGTAAAAGTTTCTGTATTGAAAACTTCAGCAGAATAAGGTCACACACACACACACTGTTTTCAGTGGAGGAAACGCTGTTCCAGTGAAGATGAGAGGCGTAAATGTAGCAAAATCTGTGTGACCTTTTCTCTTATTTAACCCTCCTGTGATGACCTCGGTCTGCAGCTCCCAAACTGGTGCACATATTTCTAATGGTGAAGAACTGATCGCAGTATGATTGATTTAAATGAAAAACAAGATTTTACTTCTAAAGAAGTCATTTAATTTGGCTTCAGTAATCCTATATCGAGTCACTCACAAAAACTGGTGATGTGTTTGAAGAAGTGTCATTCTTAAAACTGAACTGTGCCTGAATAGGTTCAGATTCACACACATTTCCCTTGCAATAACCATGTTTAGGTGTGATTTTCAACTGTCAGGGATCAGAAGGTGTTTGATGGTGGATGAGTGAGTTTACCTAAACACCTCGTCTCTCCTGATGCGTACACAGACGCAGCTCTAGGTTTATTTGTAACCAGCGCCAACTCTCCAAAATACTGTCCTCTAGTGCAGCGGGCAATCTCCACCTCCTCGTTTGACCTCTGACCTGCTCGAGTCTGCAGAGACAAACATCTGCATGTCAAGATATGAGGAATAACAGCAGCAGTCTGAACTCTATAACCAAAGTCTGTTCATTCAGTATAAGACTGAACTTACTTTGCTTCTCATCATGATTTTAACTTCTCCAGACTCCACAATATAAAAGCAGTCCGCTTCATCACCCTGAGAGTGAATCAAAGAGCAGCTGCTTTATTCATCCAAACCTCAAGAGAAACATCACAGAACTGAAGATTAAGAAGTCTGACCTGTCTTATAATCTGATCTCCGTTTTTGAAGGATTTCATTCCCAAAACATCAACAATTTTCATTCTCTCCGATAGCTGACAGAGAGAGAGAGATTCAGTAATCATCTTCAGGATCTAAGCATCGATTTAAAGTGAGAAGATGAAGTTCTACATTGAACACGCACCTGGAGAGATTTCAGTAACGGCACGCTCTCTATGAAACTCTCGTACATTTTCCTCTTTTTGGCATTATTTTTCACGATGAGTCTGTGGAAAGTTGCCCTGTCCTGAAAACACAAAACACTGATCAAACATTATCAATATGCACACTAGATATACTGTTATCTTTTTAAATAGTATGTGAAACAGGATCCAGTATGCAACGATAAACATTCCCAAGAGGAATTTATTTTCTAATATAGTCCCCGCACAAAACGTTCAGTGTTCCCTGCAATGCATTTATTGATCCTTAATAAAAATCAACAATCGATATTTTAACCATGATATTCATATGAAAACCAAAGATATGATAATAAAATGCTAATCACTGTATAAAGGTATTGCGAGGGAATGCTTCATACACGTCATGTCATTTTAATCCAGTTTTGTGCAACAGTATTAAAACTGTTGTCAGTATGATCACATTGTGGTTGATGTAAATTCTAGTTTATTCATCACAGATACAGAAGATCAAGTTGTGTTCACATACAGCTTCAAGTACACTTACACTGAAGTCTAATATGGTTTATGTTATTCTGAACAGACAGGGAGTTTTTAGTCATTATGAGTCTCGTCTTACCAGAGCCCACAGCGCCCCTTCCTGTGTGGACATGATCGTGGCCGCTCGCGGTGTGTTGTACATGAGAGCGAGTTCACCAAAACTGCCTTTGTTATCATAGTGACCCACACAGCGACTGACACCATCCTTCTGTATCACAATATCATACACACCCCTACGAGAGAGAGAGAAACAATCACATCAGTCGGCCCTAGACGCGTTTCTACAGACATGATGACATACAAGCACACAGTCTCACCTCTCAATCACATAGAAATTATCCCCATCATCCCCTTGATTTATGATACACTCTTGTGGTTTCACCAGCACCTCAAACATGCTGTCTAACACCTCATTAAACTGATCCTGAGACACAGAGAAAATCTGTCCATTAGTTCAATCAGAAACACTGAATAGAAACTGCTGTGGGATTTTACAGTTTCTTTACTGAACACCTGCTCCAGTGTTTTGAACAGCAGTATGTCTTTGCACGCTTCCTGTAGTCGGTGCCGTTGCTGGTCAGTTTTGGGGTGAACGACCCTTGAATCAGAAGCATCATCTTCATCTTCATCAGGGTTATAGGCTTCTGCGCACACTGCAGGAACACAATAACAACACACTGAAGAACGCCTTCATCAACAACACTAAGAGCTAAAGATGATGAGATAATGTACCTGATACTCGTCTGTTGTTTTTACTGGGAGGAGGTGCTATAGATAGAAGAAAACTCAATTACAAATCTGTTTTTCAGGGCAGAATCCATATGTTTTGCAAATTTAACTGCAAAATGATCCAGAAGAAAACATTGTTTTGTCATGCGTAAGTTAAAACTTCTGCAGCATAAATGAGCATTAATTTACGCACTACTGAATATTTAAAGACCATTAAACTGATTTAAACGTAATGCTAGAAATACACTAAATATTTCTGGAGTAACGGTTCGAATAAAAGGTGCACTTTCCTGTGTGCATCAACGTATACAAAATATATAGGATACTACAATGATAAATATCCATTTTTCCAGTCTGTTGTATTATTATTATTATTTAAATTGCCGATATTATATATTATATTTACTGACATTTGTCCAGTGAAAATCAACACAAAAAAAAACATCAACTGTAACAAGATCACACTAAAATGTATGGCTTTTCAACACTTCTATTCGCAAATTAGAAGGCTGTTTATTGGATCAATAAAGAGAAATGTCATATGTCTATAATTTTATCTTACAACCTACTTGCTAAGTCTTCCATCGTAAGTGTCTCGCTGTAACACAGATTTAAAGAAAAGGACAAATGAGTCGAAATTAATTTTTGTGCTGATCAATATTATGACACAAATGCTGTTGACTGAGATGAACTTGTATTGAACCTGGAATATTCCTTTAAGAACTGGTGGCGCAACTAAATTAAGCAGTAACTAGTTACTAAACCCTTACATTTACCTTTAACTTAAGAGAGACCATACACACAGCTGGTACAAGCTTACTCAATTCAGTACAATGTTTTAAAAACGTTATAGCTACCCCTAAAAAAATAATAAAAATATATGTGAATGGTCAGAAATTACCAGTAGGGCTACCAAACTGCAACTTTGAGTAATAACAATACCAGATATAAACCGGGTACAATTTACCACAACTGCCAAACATTTTACTTAAAGGTGCTGTACGCGATTTTACCGTTCTTATGCTTTCACGTGACTGAGCCGTTGAATTAGCCACGCCCCCTCATTCCAAAACCCCACCCACCAATGGTAATTTTGAGACCAAAACCGAACAAAAGAGCAGCTTGTTCCTGTCTGTCAAATTCAACAGTGGCACAATAGCGCCCTTACCTGACAAACATTATGAATCACATCCTCAACAATCCGCTTCATATACGTACAACACTATGAGAACGAGCACAATGACTGACAGGTGAAAAGCCACACATGTTCATGAGATACCTCACCACACTTATTTCATTAATAGTTTTCAGGGAGTAGGAAATGTTTTTGCATACTTTCCCATGAAAAACAAATAGCTTACAGCAGCTTTAAGTTGTGAATATTAATATAATTTTAGTTTTGCGAATGGAATAGATGGACAAAAACCGTTGACCCGACTGGAGCAGCGCACGCTTCTACTGGACACAAAGCGAGATTTCTGAGGTAAGACACTTTTACTTCACAACAAATTATATCAGTCACTTTTAAAAAGTTATAAAAATAACAGTTATGTCATAACTTTTAAATGTAGGTTACTACAGGTCAGGAGTAATTTACAAATATGCTGGTAATTTACCATCTATTCAGTTATTAAATGAATCATTTGACTCATGAAAACACTCCTACACCCACGTTTGAAGGTGAAATCCTCTGGAAAATCATCATCTTCCTCCTCATCCTCGTCGCCGGAGTCTGTCTGGGCAGAATCTTGGTCGAAGGCCACCGCTCGGGTCACCGGAGACCGGCTGCAGCTGCGGGTGGAGCTCCGCTGTTCCCTCAGACAGGTGAAGTACTGAACGGCGAACTCCAGCAGATCTGCGGGTCTCTGCTTCAGAACCTCCAGTGTGTAACCCTTCAGCAGGTCAGTGAGACCCACCGGAACCTCCACACTCATGCTGAAACCCGCACGAATCTAATGTTCCTCACAACATCTACCAGCAGAAGATTCAACACATCGAGCTGTGCACCGCGGGTTTATCAGGACATCACAGATCAATAACAACAAACATGAACAAAACATTTACACTCCAATACAGCTCACAGTAAAAAAGAGTTCTGTTATCTGTACACCTGACTAACTACAATAGGTTTTTTATATAAATGTTTCTGTTTTTTAATCTGTTTTTCCCGCTCTTTTTCCCTGAGGGCAGAATCATCGACTCGTGACGCATCGACAGTTTCCATCAGAGCGGAAAATATTGACTGTCCTCAAAAATGTCATGAATGCAGAATGGATTTACACCATTTTATTCATCTATTTCTACAGAACATAATTAACCAGTATGTTCTACTCAATGTTTAAGTTGATTAAACCGTATAGAATCGTAAAAAGTCCATGTAAATGGAAATTCACAACAAGTAGACGTGAGGACGAGCTGCACAAAGTTTCCTGCCTAGAGGCAATAAAACGTACAACTGTAAATGACAAAAACATCAAATGCTCAGAATCTTGTGAAAATCCTCAATATACATGTATGTACATGTAGTCAACATCAACTTATGAGAATTAAACACAATGAACTATATAAATCAACATAAATGTATATGCATTAAGTTCTGTGTACTTAATTCACTTCATGTGTTTTGAAGGCAGATGATGAAGACTCTGCTACTGAATATGGCGTGTAGACGGTTGGTAATGTACATAATGTACAGCTGTTTGACATTGGGTGATATTTTACAATATAAACATTCATGTTCCTGGAGGCAGAAATGGGTTGATAGGCTGATTTAAGGGACGTCTGCTACTATTAAAAAATCTAAAAACCCTTGAAATAAATCAAACAGTGAGACTGTCTGTCGTGCGGTTGAGCTCAGACGGTCCCGTGTGTTATGAGACGCCGTATATGTGTCTTATCTACATCACAGATGTGGAGCAATCCAGTTCAGATACTTCATAGCCACTTCAAAACCCAGAAAACAGGCCATGAGAGAGACAGAAAACGTGTCATCAACGCTGCTGTGGGGAAATATTGAATCTACTGTAAGTAGAACACATAGATTATATAATATAATAATTTAATTTTAAAAGAGCATTTTTAAATTGTTTTCATTCATTTAAGCACATTTTCTTTTAAATTTTCATTACTGTAATGCAAAGAAATCTCATTACAGTAATGTGTAATAAATAATGATATTGTTTGCATTGAAATTAACTTGTTTGGCTCACTGGCTACTGTGGCTAGGGCTTTTCCAAGGTCAACAGCCTCTCAGTATTTTCACTAGCCCAAATCCCCCACCTCGCAAAGTGATAAAGGGAACTATAGACTGTAACTGGATTTGTTTGGCCATTTTATTTAAACAAGAATGATGTGAGTTCGGTGGTACACAGGCTTAATGGTTTAAGTAACCTATAAAATATCCAAAGACAAACACCAGTTGCAACAGGAGGAAAACTTTCAATAATTTAGTTCATGGAAGTTTCAACCCCTTCAAATTGTACTTGCTTATGAAAGTTTACTATTGTTTAACAGTAGCTATGTTTCCATACAAGTTTTTTTTTTTTTGCAACAAAAGGTGTAGCATATCAAAAAGTTTACCGATATAGCTGATGGAAATGCAAATTATCGACATAATATTTTTCCGTTTAACTCTAGCGTGTTGGGCCTCATGTATTCAGATAGAAGACAAAGGCAGGCCTACCAGTCAAAAACATTCCTCAAGCCCCCTCCTTCTAAGTCGTAAATTTTACTGACAAAAATCGCGCCAAAATCAAACAAAGGGAGTCCAAAACAGACTACAGATCCATGAAGCCTTGCCCTCTAAAGGATCGAACTCTCGACTCCTATTGGATGAGGCACACAACAGAACGTCCCTCAAACATGACATCATCAGGAGTTCAAATAATTCTGAAATGCTTAAAGCGTTTTCGTTCACCGAATACGGACGTAGCTTTTTGCTGCTCTCCGGTGTAACCTCGTGGCTTAAGGAAGTAATGTCCGACTTGAAACTGTAGCCATACAATCTCCATCTCGCTGGACGAGTTGAGATTACTCTGTGTTCAACTGAACACTCTAACGGATCCGAAGGAGACCGCCGAGCAATTCGCATCTTCATCCGTTTGCCTACAGAAGTGAATAGATTAAAGATTTCTCTTCCATCTTCAATCAAGTCGACATTTCTGAGTTCTCCGCCAGCCCGCCGAGAATCAACAGCCGTACCGCCCGCCGACAGAGCGAGGAAACAGCCTCCCGTCATCACACGAGCCTCAAGGAACCGGGTCAGAGTTAAAGGACGGAGGAAAACACATTCTACCTGTGTCCTCATGCGATTCAAGTAAGAGGTTTACGTCTGGGCAGAGATAGAATATTATAGTGTGTTATTCTTGTGTTTCAAGGTTTTTGCTTGTACAGTTTACGGACCGCCATGTCCGCTCATTATTAATACTCAGGGTATTAATTATCACAAATTTGTTTTGCTGTAATGTGGTCCAACCAAATTGGACTGTTGTGCATTTTCGCCATCGCGGGTGAGACAGCAACTGAGTTCATCCATTAAAGAGTCAAATAACGCAGGACTTTTACGAGCCTCGCTCGTAAAACCGCGTCTCTGAATGATGAACACGGCTGCTTTATCTCCAGCTATCATGAAATCAGCTTTCGGGCTGTCACTTAATCATCTCTCTCTCTCTCTCTCTCTCTCTCTCTCTCTCTCACTAACCACACTGACACACACACACACACACACTGTCACACACACACCTTATGTGTTACAGGATTATTTTTATTTCCATATCTAATCATATCACTGTTAAGTTTGTAGTTGTAAGTCGGAAGTTTATTGACTGCATTGTATTAATTATTAATTGATATTACTGCATAAATAAACTTTGTTTATATTACAAAGAGAAGTGTTTTGGTTTGTTTTGCATACGCCTGTGTCATGCTGACGGGATGTCAGTGCTCGGATTCAAGCCTTCATTCATTGTTTTTTTTTCCCAAAAATCGATATTCTTCGGATGTCGATTTTCCTAAGAAAACAATCTAATATTGAGACTGTTATACTCTCTGGTTATTAGTCCCTGATTTCAGGGTGGTGCCCCGTCAATGTTAATCCTTATTAATATTCTATTGATTTTTGATAATTGATAATTATCTTTGATTGAATTTGAATGATCAATAAGCTAGTGTTAATTTTAATGTTTCATCGATGTTAACAATTAACGATTATCTTTGATAAGTGTTGATTTTAAAGGATTAAAAAAAGCTAACATTGATTCTCATCAATGTTCTATTGATTTTAATAATTAATAATTATCTTTGATAATTATTAATTATTGCTAATAACCAAACTTGCTCCTAAATGTAGCACACTACGTTTACTGGAGTCCCATATGAGGTTTTGAGTTAGATCCAATTAATTAATTTAAATATTGATTAATAACTACAGAAATAATTATTTCTGATAGTAACACTGATCTAAACAACCAGTAAAGCCCAACAAGCGCATAAACTGTCGATACTTCAAATGACATGAAAAACTGGTTTGGAAACACTTTTTGTCGAGAAAATTGCCATTAATGCAAAAATATAGTGTCACATGACAGAAATTACCCAAATCGTTAGCCTGTGAAAATCATGACAACAACATATACATCCTTAAAGCCAATTTATTATACGTGATTATGGATCTTAACGGCATATAGATAGAATGCTGCATACATGACACTTCCAAGAGTGCAAATTAACCCTATAACCCAAACCCAAACCCAACCCTAACCCAAACATAACCTAACCCTAACCCAATCCTAATCCAAACATAACCTAACCCTATAACCCTAACCCAACCCGAACCCAAACATAACATAACCCTATAACCCTAACCGAACCCTAACCCAACCATAACCTAACCCTATAACCCTAAACCAAACATAACCTAACTCTATAACCCTAACCCAATCCTAACCCAAATATAACCTAACCCTGTAGCCCTAACCGAACCCAAACATAACCTAACCCTATAACTCAAATCCAACCCTAACCCAAACATAACCTAACCCTATAACACTAACACAAACATAACCTAACCCTAACCCAATCCTAATCCAAACATAACCTAACCCTATAACCCTAACCCAACCCGAACCCAAACATAACATAACCCTATAACCCTAACCCAGCCCTAGCCCAGCCATAGCCTAGCCCTATGACCCTGAGCCAGGCCTTGGCCTGGCTCTGTAGCCCTGGCCCAGTCCTGGCCCAGATATGGCCTGGCCCTGTGGCCCTGGCCTGGACCCAGGCCATGGCCTGGCCCTATGGCTCAGGTCCGGCCCTGGCCCAGGCCTTGGCCTGGCCCTGTGGCACTGGCACAGGCCTTGGCCTGGCCTGGCCTGGCCTGGCCCAGGCCTGGCCTGGCCTGTGGCCCTGGCCTGGCCTGGCCCTGGCCCTGGCCTGGCCCTGGCCCTGGTCCTGGCCCTGGCCTGGCCTGGCCCTGGCCCTGGCCTGGCCTGGCCTGGCCCTGGCCCTGGCCTGGCCCTGGCCCTGGCCTGGCCTGGCCTGAGCCTGGCCCTGGCCTGGCCTGGCCCTGGCCCTGGCCCTGGCCTGGCCTGGCCCTGGCCTGGCCCTGGCCCTGGCCCTGGCCCTGGCCTGGCCCTGGCCCTGGCCTGGCCCTGGCCTGGCCTGGCCTGGCCCTGGCCCTGGCCTGGCCTGGCCCTGGCCCTGGCCCTGGCCCTGGCCTGGCCTGGCCTGGCCTGGCCCTGGCCTGGCCTGGGCCTGGCCTGGCCCTGGTCCTGGCCATGGCCCTGGCCTGGCCTGGCCTATGGCCCTGGCCTGGCCTGGCCTGGCCCTGGCCTGGCCCTGGCCTGGCCCTGGCCCTGGCCTGGCCCTGGCCTATGGCCCTGGCCTGGCCCTGGCCTGGCCTGGCCTGGCCCTGGCCCTGGCCTGGACCTGGCCTGGCCCTGGCCTGGCCATGGCCTGGCCCATGGCCCTGGCCTGGCCCTGGCCCTGGCCCTGGCCTGGCCCTGGCTCTGGCCTGGCCCTGGCCCTGGCCCTGGCCTGGCCCTGGCCTGGCCCTGGGCCTGGCCCTGGCCTGGCCCTGGCCTGGTCCTGGTCCTGGCCTGGCCTGGCCCTGGCCTGGCCCTGGCCTGGCCCTGGCCCTGGCCTGGCCTGGCCCTGGCCCTGGCCCTGGCCCTGGCCTGGCCCTGGCCTGGTCCTGGCCTGGCCTGGCCTGGCCCTGGCCTGGCCCTGGCCCTGGACCCTGGCGCTGGCCTGGCCCTGGCCTGGCCCTGGCCCTGGCCCTGGCCCTGGCCTGGCCTGGCCCTGGCCCTGGCCCTGGCCCTGGCCTGGCCTATGGCTCTGGCCCTGGCCATGGCCTGGCCCTGGCCTGGCCCTGGCCCTGGCCCTGGCCTGGCCCTGTGGCCCTGGCCCTGGCCTGGCCTGGCCCTGGCCTGGCCCTGGGCCCTGGCCTGGCCCTGGCCCTGGCCTGGCCCCTGGCCCTGGCCTGGCCCTGGCCCTGGCCTGGCCCTGGCCTGGCCTGGCCTGGCCTGGCCTGGCCCTGGCCCTGGCCCTGGCCTGGCCCTGGCCCTGGCCCTGGCCCTGGCCTGTGGCTCTGGCCTGGCCCTGGCCCTGGCCCTGGCCTGGCCCTGGCCTGGCCTGGCCCTGGCCCTGGCCTGGCCTGGCCCTGGCCCTGGCCTGGCCTGGCCCTGGCCCTGGCCTGGCCCTGGCCCTGGCCTGGCCTGGCCCTGGCCTGGCCCTGGCCCTGGCCTGGCCTGGCCTGGCCTGGCCCTGGCCTGGCCTGGCCCTGGCCCTGGCCTGGCCCTGGCCTGGCCTGGCCCTGGCCCTGGCCTGGCCCTGGCCTGGCCCTGGCCCTGGCCTGGCCCTGGCCCTGGCCTGGCCCTGGCCTGGCCCTGGCCCTGGCCCTGGCCCTGGCCTGGCCTGGCCCTGGCCTGGCCCTGGCCCTGGCCCTGGCCTGGCCCTGGCCCTGGCCCTGGCCATGGCCCTGGCCCTGGCCTGGCCCTGGCCCTGGCCTGGCCCTGGCCCTGGCCTGGCCCTGGCCCTGGCCCTGGCCCTGGCCTGGCCTGGCCCTGGCCCTGGCCTGGCCCTGGCCCTGGCCTGGCCTCTGGCTCTGGCCTGGCCCTGGCCCTGGCCTGGCCTGGCCCTGGCCCTGGCCCTGGCCCTGGCCTGGCCCTGGCCTGGCCTGGCCCTGGCCCTGGCCTGGCCCTGGCCCTGGCCTGGCCCTGGCCCTGGCCCTGGCCTGGCCTGGCCCTGGCCCTGGCCTGGCCTGGCCCTGGCCTGGCCCTGGCCCTGGCCTGGCCTGGCCCTGGCCTGGCCCTGGCCCTGGCCTGGCCCTGGCCTGGCCTGGCCTGGCCTGGCCCTGGCCCTGGCCTGGCCCTGGCCTGGCCTGGCCTGGCCCTGGCCTGGCCTGGCCTGGCCTGGCCCTGGCCTGGCCCTGGCCCTGGCCCTGGCCTGGCCTGGCCTGGCCCTGGCCCTGGCCCTGGCCTGGCCTGGCCCTGGCCCTGGCCCTGGCCTGGCCTGGACCTGTGGCCTGGCCTGGCCCTGGCCTGGCCCTGGCCCTGGCCCTGGCCCTGGCCTGGCCTGGCCCTGGCCTGGCCTGGCCCTGGCCTGGCCTGGCCTGGCCCTGGCCTGGCCTGGCCTGGCCCTGGCCTGGCCTGGCCTGGCCTGGCCCTGGCCCTGGCCCTGGCCCTGGCCCTGGCCTGGCCCTGGCCCTGGCCTGGCCCTGGCCCTGGCCTGGCCCTGGCCTGGCCTGGCCCTGGCCCTGGCCTGGCCCTGGCCTGGCCCTGGCCTGGCCCTGGCCTGGCCCTGGCCCTGGCCTGGCCTGGCCTGGCCCTGGCCCTGGCCTGGCCTGGCCTGGCCCTGGCCCTGGCCTGGCCTGGCCTGGCCCTGGCCTGGCCCTGGCCCTGGCCTGGCCTGGCCCTGGCCTGGCCCTGGCCTGGCCCTGGCCTGGCCCTGGCCCAGTCCTGGTCCAGGCCTGGCCTGGCCCAGTGGCCCTGGCCTGGCCCGGACCCAGGCGTTGCATGGCCCTGTGGCCCTGGCCCGGCCCTGGCCCAGGACTGGCCTGGCCCTATGGCCCCAGCCCAGGCCTGGCCTGGCCCTGTGGCTCTGGCCCGGCCATGGCCTGGCCCTGTGGCACTGGCCCAGGCCTGGCCTGGCTCTGTGGCCCTGGCCCAGTCCTGGCCCAGGCCATGGCCTGGCCCTGTGGCTCCAGGTCCTGGCCCTGGCACTAGGCATGGCCTGGCCCTGGCCTGGCACTGGCACAGGCCTGGCCTGGCCTGGACTGGCCCTGGCCCAGGCGTGACCTGGCCCTAGCTGGCCTGGCCTGGCCCTGGCCCAGGCCTGGCCTGGCCCTGGCCCAGTCCTGGCCCAAGAATAATCTGGCCCTATGGCCCTAGCCTAGCCCTGGCCCAAGAATAGCCTGGCCCTATAACCCCAGCCCAGACATAACTTGACCCTATAACTCTAACCCAACCATAACCTAACCCTATAACACTAAACCAAACATAACCTAACTCTATAACCCTAACCCAATCCTAACCCAAATATAACCTAACCCTATAGCCCTAACCTAACCCAAACATAACCTAACCCTGTAACACTAACACAAACATAACCTAACCCTAACCTAACCCTAACCCAAACATAACCTAACCCTATAACCCTAACCTAACCCTAACCCAAACATAACCTAACCCTATAACCCAAACATAACCTAACCCTATAACCCTAACCCAATCCAAACCCAAACATAACCTAACCCTATAACCCAACATAACCTAACCCTATAACCCTAACCCAAACATAACCTAACCCTATAACCCTAACCTAACCCAACTAACAATTGTTGAACATTATCGTCCGTTGGAGAAACCTATTTATTTACAGACTATTAATTTAATTTCAGAGATATTAGAAGAAATGTACTCAAAGAAAATTATTAGTGGACGCCAAAAAGAGTATCTCCTGGGAAATGGTCCGCCGAGACCCAGGAGATTCTATTTATTGCCTAAAATACATAAAGAACCCAAGAATTGGAGTGTTCCGTTTAAAATTCCCCCTGGCAGACCTATTGTGTCTGACTGCAATAGCGAAACGTATTTTGTTGCTGAGTACATCGAGTATTTTTTAAATCCCATTTCACAGAAACACCCCAGTTATCTAAAAGACACTTATGATTTTATTTCTAAAATTGGCTGTTTACAAATTCCTCCTAATGCTTTTCTTTTTACCATTGACATTGACAGTTTGTATACTAATATTGAGACTAAAGTCGGCTTGGAAGCTGTTAAGAAATGTATGAGTAAATTCCCGGACCCAAAAAGGCCGGATGAATATATTTTGAAGTTATTGGAAATTAATTTAACAAAAAACTATTTTGAGTTTGATTCGAAATTCTATCTACAAATTAAAGGCACGGCAATGGGGAAGAAATTTGCACCCTCGTATGCCAACATCTTTATGGCCGACTGGGAGGAATCGGCTCTCTTTTCCTTTCCTTTAAAACCGTTTGCATATTTTCGTTTTCTGGATGATATCTGGGGTGTCTGGACGTATTCCAAGGATGAATTTATGATGTTTACACAACATTTAAACACACATCAGAGTTCCATTAAGATTAAGTTTATGATTGATCTACAAGAGGTCAATTTTCTGGATGTGGTTTCCTATAAGGGTCCTAAATTTCAGGAAACGGGTCGGTTGGACTTCAGAGTTTATTTCAAGGAAACCGACACACACTCACTTCTTCATAAGCACAGTTTTCACCCCAAACACACATTCAAAGGGATTGTGAAATCTCAATTGTTGAGATTTCACAGAATTTGCACAGAACAGACTTTTTTCCTTTCTGCTACCAAAACTTTATTCTCTGCCTTAAAACAACGCGGTTACTCGAGATCATTCCTTCGTAGAATGCTCAAAACTTTTAACCAACCCAAAGTGCTCCCTACGACAGATCCACATCCCAGAAACAAAATCATTCCTTTAGTGGCACATTTTTCTAGCCAAAGTGTTCAACTCAATTTAGCGTTAAAATCTAACTTCCTTAAATTCCTCACACCCACACCTTATCTCCAACACCATAAGCCCATTGCGGCCTACAAACGCAACAAAAATCTTTTGGACACTTTAGTTCATAGTAAATTATATTCACCTTTACCAAAAGGCCCAAGGGATAAATGTAAATATTTTGTTTCTTTACGTTGGGTAATGAGTAAATCTACAAAACAAATATTTCAACTGCCACAGCCTTTGTCCCACCGAACAAGTAATTGTGTCTATTTAATTTTTTGTCTCAAATGCCGCAGACAGTATGTGGGCCAAACCAAAAATGAGCTACGTGTCCGCATCTACCAGCATGCCCACAATATTGTACACAAAATTGAGAAGCGTAGACATGTGGTTCAGCATTTTTTGGTTCACGGTCTTGCGGCCCTCAGGGCGACGGGACTCCAAGCGAATCCCCTCTGGTCATTACAGGACCGCCTTAGAGCTGAGAGGACATGGATCACACGCTTGGATACCCTCTACCCGAGAGGTCTTAATGAGATGTAATTCTGATGAGTCAATTATATTTTTTTTTCTTTTATATTCTCCTTCTTTCTTTTGAATGTGGTGTAAAAGATCACATATTTCTATTTTCTACAACCACATCTACACCAACCCCTAAACCTAACCTTAATTACCCTTAGAGTAATACCCACACTAGCCCCTAAACCTAACCTTAATAACCCTTAGAGCAATACCCACATCAGCTCCTAAACCTAACCTGGGGTACCCTTACAATAATACCCCCTTTGGGATGTATTTTATTTTATTTTATTTTATTATACTAACAGCTGTGTTTGTGTCCCTTTCCCGCTCTTGGGTGGGCTCTTAGTGGTCAGTTGAGGGAAGGACTGTGCACAACCAGGCCTGGGCCCTTTATTGGACCCAGACCTTGGATTTTTACATTTTCCTAACCCAAACATAACCTAACCCTAACCTAACCCTAAACCAAACATAACCTAACCCTATAACCCAAACATAACACTTCCAGGAGTGCCAACACAAATATCTCGTATCATGCACCGGTCATCAACAAGTGCAAGGAGAACAAATAAATGGCCACTGTTTGTGATTAATTTAATTGCGGTAGACATCTGTTTATTTATTAAAGTTGCTTTTCCACATCATTCAAAATAATAGACGGCAGTCATGGAATTAGCCCATAATACAAAAAACATAATTTCTGTGCACAAAGATGTTTTAAATTAAAAATAAATACACAATACTGGAGAAAAACATCAGTGTGCTTTTCTGGAACACTAACATATAGCCCAATTCTATACAATTATTGATTAGCTTACTTTTGAATGCCTAATAAATTAGCCTACCAAATGAATAAAGCATTAAATACAATAATGAATTACCATGCGGAAAAAATAATATTGTCAGACCTATACTTGCCTTTTCTTTACACAAACTTAAATTAGCCGTACCCTGTTCTGTAGATGAATAAATTCATCTGAATGACATTCTCAGAATGTTCTAGATTTTTTCAAGCTATAAATCAGAACTATTTGTCCAATGCTGAGTTCACTTTCAGAAAACGAGCTTTTGAACATTTTAAAACGTTTAAATACTTTAAATCTAACCCTCTTTACCTCGGATCGCATTTGCTGAGCTTCTTCAGAAAATATAAATTGCATTATGATGCTAAAATTAATTTTAGATGATAATCAAGTTCAGTTGGTCATTAAAAGTTGCTGGAGAAATACGCGGGAAATAATGCAGTTGTGATGCTTTAGATTAGATGATTGTTCATAATAGCCTATTGAATATCAGGAATGTATCATATATGTAAACTGTGATATTACACTGCATCGATATTTCTTTAATATCTGTACACACATCATATACACATCGATGTTTCTTTAATATCTGTACACACATCATATACACATCGATATTTCTTTAATATCTGTACACACATCATATACACATCGATGGATGATCCTTATATTAAGACTGAAAGTTTCCCCCACTATACGACTTAAGAGCAGATTTCTTTTGCGATAAAACAAAACTTATGTGACAAAGTGTTTTATTAAACATGATGTCATCACGCACACCATTTTTATAATCTACAATAAACTGTAGTATTTGTTATGAAAAAACGAATAGCTTAAACACATTTAGAAACCTTTAACTACAACTTTCACAGATGAAGCCTTATAAAACCTGGTCAATGCTGTTTAAAGTCTAGCAGTTTGAGAGGTTTCCTCCATATACTAGAATGTTCCGTGTAGAATTCAAGACTAGAATTTGTTATCCGCCACAGGTGATTTTTACCCGCATGTGGCAGGTGTTAATTTCAATCCTTGATTGTATGGTATTTATACTCCATGATAGTATTTGTTGTGCTTTCTTTAATTTATGCTGATTTAAATGATACTTGTATTACAGTAGAGCTGCACAATTCTGGATAAATTGAGAATCACAATTTGTTGGCTTAGAATAAAGATTTTAAGATTTTAAAGATTTTTTTTTTTTTTTTTTTTTTACAAAACCTGAGCATTAGGTGTTGTGTTGCAATGGTAAATAAATGAGCATTAAATGAAATGAAAACACTGTTTCTTTTATAAACTTTGCTTCAAGCATTTAAAGTAAATTATTCTAGAGTCAGTAATTCAATACAGAACAGAGTAAACAATGCTCCAAGTTTTCAGGAACCGTAGCAATTAAACATTTAATATATATATATTTATATAAAAATAATATAAAAACATTAAAAAAAGCAATCTAATGCAAAATAAAACTACTTAAATTATTGACGGTCTTTATATTGTGATTATTAGATATACATTAACACTACTTTGATGCAGTCAGAATGTCTGAATGCCCATAACTGAGAGCAGCAGTGTATTACGCTGCATTACACATCGCACAGATACAATATTCTGAATAAGATGTCCCGTCTGTTTATATATTAACAGCTGTGTTTACATTAACATCACATCAAGCATTTTGACTAAAAGAAAAGAGATTTTTCTGCTGCTGCATTCATCACAGGACACGAGCAGACATACGCATGCGAGCGTTTGAAACCAGCTGAAATCGAACAGCGCATGTTTACCGAATTGAGTCAAAGCTTGATACTGCCGGTATTTTTTTAGCATCGGTAGCTGTTAAAACATTGAACTGAGCAAATATTTCATGGCACCCTGCAGTTTGGGAAGCACTGTGCTAGACTAACGTTTTTGGCCGTTGCTTTTCCTAGTTTATTCAGCATCTTGTGCTGTTTTTTAGATGCCATATCAAGTTAAAAAGAACTTTACCCTTTAAAAGTGCATCTCGAAGCGATTTAAAACATTTAATTTGACTGCCTTACAAAGGCATGCCACTGGAATGTTCACATACATAGCTGAATTGATATCATTTAGGAATAATATTTCTTGGGAGTCTGAATCGAGATTGCAATTTTTTTATTTTATCCCCTTTTCTCCCAATGTTGGCATGCTCAATTCCCACTACTTAGTAGGTTCCTCGTGGTGGCGCGGTTACTCACCTCAATCCGGGTGGTGGAGGACAAGTCTCAGTTGCCTCCACTTCTGAGACCGTCAATCCGTGCATCTTATCACGTGACTCGTTGTGCATGACACCACGGAGACTCACAGCATGTGGAGCCTCATGCTACTCTCCATGATCCATGCACAACTTACCACAAGCCCCATTGAGAGCGAGAACCACTAATCACGACCACGAGGAGGTTACCCCATGTGACTCTACCCTCCCTAGCAACTGGGCCAATTTGGTTGCTTAGGAGACCTGGCTGGAGTCACTCAGCGCACCCTGGATTCAAACTCGCGACTCCAGGGGTGATAGAGTCAATACTTGCTGAGATACCCAGGCGAGATTGCAGTCTTTTAACGATTAATCATACAGCTCTATATTACAGTAACATATATATATATATATATATATTAGGGCAGAGAAATGTAACGCATTAATTTCTGTGATAAATAGTTTTTGTTTAACGCGTAATTTTTTTTTTCATGTAATTAATGCAAGATCTGTTTTTTTTTTTTTTTACTTGCTGAAATTTCACGAGATAGGAGAAAGAATATTTTGTTCTTTCGATGTTAGGGTAAAAAAATACCCTGTACATTTCTTTGTGAGATTCACCCATAAGACCCTGTATGTGTTTATTAGAAAGTACGTTTTATTGTATTTTCACGTACTGCATTAGCTGGGAACGCTCAGAGCATCACGGCATTAAATCCTTTATAGAGCGAGCCGATACCCTCCTCCCGAATCAACTCTCTCAGGATGTCCCATTGGGATATTTGCCCTCAGGAGCTGTGGAAACACAGTCAAAAACATCAGCTGCAATCGCAACAGTCGTGCAGATCAGCGAGTCACTGCGCAGGTGTTTGACTCACCTGTCTGAAAGCGAGACTTCAGCACGTTAGGTGGAATCGCATCGGCCCTGTTAAAGATTCTTGCCATTACACCGGCAAAGAGAATACTCGGAACGCTCAACTCCATCAGACTGAACACAATAACAACAATTATACTATACACAACTACATATTCAAAATATAAAACTCACACAAAAGCTCATGAGAACCACATCTTTTAGTGAGAAATGATCAGATTTATCAGAAGATATCAAATAAAAACTTAATATAATTTAAAACAAATACTAAACTGAAACCAGTGAAGACTGAAAAAAATTAATCTTATATAAAACTAAGTCATATTGAAAGAAGAAAAAAAAAAAGCAAATTCTGACCTGTTGCCCTCCGGTGTGAGAATGTGTTTCAGCCACTCATACGTCATAAAGTACATTCCACTGGCTGGAACATCTGAGTGACAGCTGTCAATCATCTACTACACAGAAAGAGCTGTCAATCATGTCTGTTCTGAGATCAGAACAGACATGATTGTACAATATGCCAATAAAAGATTTCAGAGCTGAACATAGCTAGAAAAGTATCCCATATTTCACTATAAAAAGTATTTGTATTAATTTGCATGACTTTAACAGACCTTGAAATTACAATTTTAAAATTCCTTGATATTTCCAGGTTTTCCATGACTGTGGGGACCCTGAATCAATTAACATTAAAGTAACATCATCTGATGTACAAGCTATAGATTCTATCCCCTAAACCTAACCCTCACAAAAAACTTTCTGCATTTTTACATTTTCAATAAAACATCGTTTAGTATATTTTTTAAGTGATTTGAATTATGGGGACACTAGAAATGTCCTCATAAACCACATTTATAGCATAATACCCTTGTAATTACCAGTTTATAACCTTAAAAAAATTACAAGTTTATAACCGTAAACCACAAAAACACACTCACACACAAATACACAAACACACATACACACTCACACACACATACACACACACAAACAAATACACAAACACACATACACACTCACACACACATACACGCACTCACTCACTTTCACACACACACTCTCACACACACACACTCACACACACATACACGCACTCACTCACTTTCACACACACACACACACTCACACTCTCACACACGCACTCACACACACATACACGCACTCACTCACTTTCACACACACTCACACACACTCACACACACACTCACACACACATACACGCACTCACTCACTTTCACACACACACACACACTCACTCACTCACACACTCACTTTCACACACGCGCAC
>NC_059393.1:26484568-26529568 GCF_019703515.2 Myxocyprinus asiaticus
TCGATTGTCTGAGGAAGCTGGGTGCCATTTTTGTTTCCTTTTGCGTTGGCTCCGCCTAGCGGCTGGAGCTTGTTTTGTGAATAACACTTTTCCTTCAAGAAACTTTTGCATTGACGGAAGATTGTTTTTACACTGAAATTCCTGGCCAGATTGAGAATAGTCACTATGGATGACCGCAAAATACTGTATCTACATGCTCACATAAAGGACGTCTTTTATAAAGTTGACGGACTGAGTAAGTCATGGTGTATTTAAAAAAATTTTTTACGTGGCCTCCGAGCGAATTTGACTCACTCAATACACACTTGATCATCCGAGGAACCGGGATGCCTGTTTTGTTTCTTTTCATGCGGGTTCCGCCTAGCGGCTGGAGTTTGATTTGTTGAGTATTTTTAAGGGACATTGGAATGATTATGTCATCTGCTGCATTCATAACAGCTGGCTCACTGAACAATTGTTTGTCTGTCCAAGGAATCTGAACGGCTTTATATCAGCTGGAGTTTATTTTGTGGAGGAACACACCTTTGAGACAGTTTTGTGAATGAATCTACATGTTTTTTTTGTGTTTATTCTGCCTGTTGGCTGGGGTCTGTTTTACAAAGAATTTTCTGTTATGTAATTTTGCCTCACAAAATTTGTGCAGAAGCACCGGACTTAAACAATCCAATGGCAAAGTTGTTGCGGGGGCTCTCGTAGGCGTACATGGACCTTTTGAGTTTAGAGAGATGGACGCCGGTTGGCGCTGTAGTGCGCGGGGTTAATGTGCACGTTTTTCTTTTTTCTGTTTGTTTTGTTTGGGGAGAAGTTCGAGGTTTGATTGTTTCACTAATGGGGAATGTGGTCTGTATAATTTTGTTTTCAATTTATTTTTTTATTATATCAATATGCCAAATGTTAATATAAGTGTACTGTCTCTCTCCACATGGAATGTAAATGGGTTGGGGCACCCCATAAAAAGAAGGTAGGTTATTAATTTTCTTAAACGTAAGAAATATGATACAGTGTTTCTTCAAGAAACACATCTCTCCCACAGGAAGCGGAAAAATTTGGGAAGATATGGGGTGGACACGTTTTTTTAGTGCTGGCTCAAGTAAGAGCAGGGGAGTCATTACATTGATTAATAAACATTTACAATTCAAACAGACTAATGATAAATTAGGAAGAGTCATTATTGTTTTAGCTGAAATTCAAGGGCAAAGTCTGATTTTGGCTAATATTTACGCACCTAACGCTGATGATCAGGGCTTTTTTATAGATCTTGAAGGGATGTTGCAAGCCGCTGGCACCCCTCATGATATAATATTGGGAGGAGACTTTAATCTTTTGATGGATTCTGTCCTTGATCACAGTGAAGCTAAAATGTGTAAACCTCCTAGAGCAACACTGATGCTTCACAGGATGTGTAAAAATCTTGGTCTTACAGATATTTGGAGACTTTTGAACCCATCTGGTAGGGACTATACATTTTTTTCATCAGTCCATAAGATTTATTCTAGAATAGATTTTTTTTATACCCAAATCCCTCATTTCATCTGTTGTTGATTGCTCAAATGGAAACATTTTAGTCTCAGATCACGCTCTGGTGAGTTTAGAAGTGATGCCACATATAGAGAAAAAGAAATCATATAGTTGGTGCCTTAATGTGTCCCTTTTGCAAAATCCTGATTTCCAACAAATGTTAAAGACTGAAATCAATGTTTATATGGAGATCAACTGGTCCTCAGTATCCTCTGTGGGTGTGGCTTGGGAGGCACTTAAGTCAGTTCTTAGGGGCCGGATCATACAGTATGCCAAATTTCCCTGATCCAGCTAGATGTAAAAATTTTGTCAAAAATGTTGGCTAACCGATTAAGTAGTTATGACATCTCTTATACATATAGATCAGGTGGGGTTTATTCGGGGCCGTAGCTCTTCTGATAATATCAGGCGTTTCATCAATATCATGTGGTCAGTAGCGAATGATCAGTCTCCGGTCGCTGCCATCTCACTTGACGCTGAAAAGGCGTTTGATATGGTAGAATGGGATTATCTTTTTAAGATTTTGGAAATATACAGGTATAGGAATACTTTTATCGGATGGATTTAGTTACTTTATAGACACCCTGTAGCAGCGGTACAAACAAATGGATTAATTTCAGATTATTTTACTCTGGATAGGGGCACCCGGCAGGGTTGCCCTCTTTCCCCATTATTGTTCTGTCTTGCCCTGGAACCATTAGCAGCCGCGATAAGAAAGGAGGATGATTTTCCAGGGGTGATGGAGGGAGGTGTGGCGCATAAACTTCTGCTTTACACAGATTATATTTTATTATACGTCTCCAACCCCACTAGATCTATGCCTTGCCTCCACAGAATTATTAATTCATTTTCTAAGTTCTCAGGATACAGAGTTAATTGGTCTAAATCCGAAGCTTTGGCTCTGACAGTGTACTGCCCAGTAACGGCTTTCCAGCTGGGCGCCTTCCAGTGGCCCAAACAGGGCATTAAGTATTTGGGGATTTTATTCCCAGCAAATTTGTCTGATTTAGTTAGTGTTAATTTTGACCCTTTAATAAAAAGATTTGAGTGATGTGAACAGGTGGGCTTCATTACATTTATCTATGATTGGGAAGGTTAATGTTATTAAAATGATTTGTATTCCAAAATTCACTACCTGCTTCAGTCTCTCCCTGTAGATGTCCCCCTCTCTTATTTCAAGCAATTTGATAGCATATCGAAGTCCTTCATTTGGAATGGTAAACGTGCCAGATTACATTTTAATAAGTTACATAGGCCGATTGACAAAGGTGGGCTAGGCCTACCCAAGATTTTGTTTTATTATTATGCGTTCAGTCTCAGACATTTGGCTCACTGGTCGCTTCCACCTGAAAGAGCCCCTCCCTGGTTTTGTACTGAACAGGAAGTTCTTGCCCCTATCTCGCCTCTGCAAATCCTTTCTATCAAACTAACTGAAGAAGTTAAGTTACATCCTGTTATCTCGCATTTGCACTCGGTATGGACAAAAGTGTCCAGAGTGTTTAATTCGGACATTTATTTAAATGTTGCCTCGAGCTTATGGCTGAACCACAAATTATGTATTAATAAGTCCCCTTTCTGCTGGTCAGAGTGGATTGTGAGGGGGGTTAATACACTCGATGACCTGTATGAGAGTGGAGTGTTGAGATCTTTTGAGAATTTGGTTCAACATTTTGGGATCCCCAGATCTCAGTTCTTTAGGTATTTACAGCTGTGACACCTGCTCTGTACTATTTTTTGGGAGTAGCACACACCCCCCTAAAGCGGCAGATACTCTGGGAGAGGTGATTAGGTCATGAGGCATCAGTGTATTACTCCCTGCTAATTCAGAGTCTGGGGGACGGAACTTTAACTTCTATCAAGAGATTATGGGAGAAAGATTTAAACTTGGTATTGGAGGAGGGAGTGTGGACTAGGATTATAAAAAACATTAAGTCTGTATCTAGAGATGCAAGGGTGCACCTTATACAATTTAAGATTTTACATCGATTCTATTGGACCCCCTCTAGATTATATAGGCTTGGTCTTAAAGACACACCCACCTGCTGGCATTGTCAATCAGAAGTTGGAGACACAACCCATGTCTTTTGGGGGTGTGTTAAGATTCAAGAATTTTGGATGAAGGTGCAGAGTTATTTGTTTGATGTTTTGGGCACTCAAGTTTTGCTTTGCCCCAGACTTTGTATTTTGGGTGACGGAGCGGTCATAAATTTGGGGGACAGATTTATAAAAAATTGGATTTTACAAGTGTTATGATTGGCAGACAGGTCATTTTAAGGGGTTGGAAGTCAGACAGAGCGCCATCATTCTTGGAGTGGTGTACAGAAATGGGGAGGGTGGCAGCGTTTGAAGAAGGGGTGCTTAGAGGATTGGGTAATTTGGACTTGTTTATGGGAAAATGGGGTAAATATTTGGCATTTTTGGAGGGCTCTCGGGAAGGGACAGTGGAGAGAGAGAGATGTAGAGGTTATGTGTGTGATTATTGTATTTTATTTACTTAATTATTTTATTTTTTAATATTTGTTTTTGTGTGTCTATAATTATGTGGGACCACTGGGATGTTCTTATGGGTGGGGCTGGGGATTGGGAGGGGGGGTAGTAATAGAGGGGTTTAAGTATTGATTCTGTTTGTATTTGTTCTTGCTTTTATGTGTTAATATAGGAATCAATAAAAAATGTTCATCTAAAAAAACAAACAACAAAAAACAATAGAGACTGGAAAATGAAAATATGCTTCCGTTATAAATCGTGCGATAGTTCCGTGTTCAGGAAAAAGGTGATAGCTGGCTTCAGTACTGTCATTAATAATGAGATTTCATTCTTCTGCAAATTAAATTCTCACCTCCTTTGCAAAAGTGTTTTTTTAAACAGTCAAATGTTCCGGTTTAAAATGCAGATTCACCTGGACGTAGTTTTTTTGGGATCTGAAGTCGCACCTGCACATAACAAACATGTTCATATTGCAAACAAACATTCTCATAAAACTGTGACCTCACACTGCATATAGAGAAATGATAAAGAAACAATCAATAAACATGTGACAACATAAACAGATCTGGGTCAAAGCTCATTCGTGCAGTTTAAAAATAACACTCAATGTATTATCAGACTTTATCAGACAGAAACACATCAATGTGTCTAGAGAGCTCATATTGATGCTGCTGAACACAATAATTCACTGTCAACTCAGTATCAATAATTCATAATAATAATCACAAAGTTTTACTTGTATGTCCAGCAAACACTAAACAAACTACTACTACTTCTACAGATTATAATAATAATAATAATAATAATAATAATAATAAATGTTACTTTAATAGTGTCCAGCGGGTGTTCACTGAATGACTCTTTAATAGATAGATGGGTGTGAATAATAGTGTAATATTTTTACCCGTCACTGTGTGTTTTAAATTCAGTGTTTAAGTTTGTCTGTGTCATTATTTAGGTAAAACATCATAATCAATATCACTGCTGTCACGTGATGCATGTCACTCTTCTCAGCACTGTTCAGGATGAACTAATCACAGTCAATTGTGATTACTGGATAAAAACTTTATTTAATAGTGCTGTGGGGGATGTCCATATGTATTGGGAGTATAAATGTTTGTAATCAGTAGATCTAAAAGATTTGCTTTTCTAGTGTACAGTTGCATGTCTTTCACAAGGCGAAACATGTCGTGAGATTTGAAAGCGGCTCGATGGAGATTTGGGTTTTTCTGAGTCACCTGCTGGAGGAAACAGTTTCTAATTATATGACGCTCTTCAACTGTGTGTCACTTTAAACCGTCCGGGTAACAACATCCAACATAACAATGTTTAAGTGGAAAAAATTAAAGGAATATTCTGGGTTCAATACAAGTTCAGTTCAATCAACAGCATTTGAGACTGTGTTGATTACAACAAAAATTAATTTGACTCGTCCCTCCTTTTCTTTAAATCTGTGTTCCAGTGAAACACTTACAATGGAAGTCAATGGGGACAATTTTTGGAGGGTTAGGCAGAAATGTGCCTCAATGAGGACAGACTCAATGACTGCTGAGTAGAACTGTATCAGCAGCGCCTGTGGCAGGTTGATCTTCCTCAACTGGTGAAGGAAGTACAACCTCTGCTGGGCCTTTTTCACAATGGAGTCAATG
The DNA here is from genome assembly GCF_019703515.2 of Myxocyprinus asiaticus. Taxonomy (NCBI): domain Eukaryota; kingdom Metazoa; phylum Chordata; class Actinopteri; order Cypriniformes; family Catostomidae; genus Myxocyprinus; species Myxocyprinus asiaticus. The sequence continues at coordinate 26,490,223 of NC_059393.1, forward strand.
TGGGTCTCCCACTTCAGGTTCTGTGAGATGGTAGTGCCCAGGAACCTGAATGACTCCACTGCTGCCACAGTGCTGTTTAGAATGGTGAGGGGGGTCAGTGTTGGAGTGTTCCTCCTAAAGTCCACAATCATCTCCACCGTTTTGAGCGTGTTCAGCTCAAGGTTGTTTTGACTGCACCAGACAGCCAGCTGTTCAACCTCCCTTCTGTATGCAGACTCATCGTCATCTCTGATGAGGCCGATGACAGTAGTCCTCATCCAAGATGACGATGAGTCTGCAAACATCATGGCGTGACTTTCCAAAGATGCGGTTAGTCAGTGATTTTATCACAGTAAAATCATGTTAACACATATTGTTTATGTCTTGTGTCTATTATTTATTTTAATGTTTACAGATTGACCCCATTGACTTCCATTGTGTGTCTCACTGTAACACAGATTTGTGCTTTTTTTAAAGGTAAAGAGGGATGAGTTGAATTTAATTAATGTGATAATCAGCGCTGTCGATTGAGCTTCACTTGTATTGAACCTGGAACCTTTAAGCAAAGTGACAAACTAATTTGAACACATAACTTAAGATTTCCCATCTGAACTATTTGATACTCCAGTTCCCCCGACAAGTGTAAAAAACAAAACAAAATCAGACAGACACTTGATTTCAGGTGCATTTGCATGGCAGTATTTTATTAGTTTGTCAACATTAAGAAAATATATTATGTCACTGTTTCCCTTCTGAACAAAAACTTGAAAGGGGAAAAATAGATACTTTATCATATGTTTAAACAGGGATGTGAGAATGGTCAGGGGTTAGGGTTTTAGTGTTACAGTTTCTTGTTAACCTTAGGGGTCAAAGGTCAGGACATGTCACCTGGTTGCACTAATCAGAAACACAAGCACATAAAAGAGTAAACGTCTGTGAGTTTCATGACAGCAGTGTTTGTGGGGGTCGAGAGAAAAACACATTCAGGGTGAGACGTGACAGAAACGGGTCAGTAAGAGATGTTTAAGACCATTGTGACAGATGTGAGGAACTTTTCTAACAGGTTACTGGAATAATGAAGGTGCTACATTATTCAGATCAACAGGAGAGCCTTTAATCCAGTCACACGACACAAGATTTACCCAGCATGCCTCATGTGATCTCCACGTCAGTTTCTACAGATGTGAGGGAACTCTTTATAGATCTGCTGTACGATCAGTTTGTCCATCTGTATGCTCGAACCTTCGTCCTCGTCTTCCTCACCCAGAATTCTGTGCAGCGCCGCCTGCAGGTCCGGCAGTCGATGCTGATGCTGCAGATAATCGGTGGAGCGCATGATGGCGAGCATCAGAGACAGATACTCCATACGCATCTAACACACACACGCACAGATATTGTTATTTTCAGGGTACGTTATAAACATAATATTAGCTTATGCCATGTGACGTTTAACACTGGGAAAATGAATCGTGGTGCATTAAGAATGCAAATTCACCGCACTGATTATGATACGACTATAATAATACCCAGTTAATGTTTCAGAGAAAAAAGCACTGCACTTTAAATGTTTGCGCTACTAAGTTTCGATTTATTTTCATGAGCAAAGCAATTCATTGTTGTTTTCTTGTAATTCTATTAATGTTCTGGAATATTTTGGAGAATTTTGTATATTTAGTTTATATTGAACACGTAAGGGTTGTCTCACTCTATCACCAGGCGACAGGTCTGAAATCTGTCTCACTGCAATGTCGATCATCACCATCAGATCCGAGTGGTAGAAAATATTTGCCGTGTCTCGACTCACGAACACGTCCTGCAGGAACTTGAGCACAGCGTGCGGCGCGGCGGGAGCGTGATTGAACACACACACGGGATCCTCTGCAGAGAGAGAGAGAAGTTAGAAGTGTATCGTTTGTATTTGAAACTTATTTTGAGTAAGTGTGTTTCTGACCTCCTCTGTTGAGCAGTAATAACATCTTCTCAGTGAGAATCTTCACATTGTGTCTCTTGATCAGCGCCTGCATCACCATATTACTGTCTGGTGCTGCAAACACACACACACACACACACACGCCACTTCATTCGGAGTCTGTATACCACCATGAGTGATCAATACATCGAATCATTTTATTTCAGAGAACATTAAGTGTCTGGAGTATCGGTGCAGCGTTGCCAAAACAAACCTCGACGTCGGTTTCCAGTTTAAACAGATTAAACAGCGCTACATTACGCAGTGGAAAGAGTGTGTGTGTGTGTGTGTGTGTGTGTGTACCGCTCAGGTGTAGGTTGAATGCCAACAGCAGGTTAATGAAGAGGTCGGGCAGCTGCTCGGTGGGGTCAGAGGGCAAACCGTCTTCAATCACGTCCAGTAGAAACTCAAGAAAACTGCTGTTCAGATGATCTGCAACAGACAGACTCAATCAAACTCAAGACTTCATGAGCATATGACCTGTCTCACAGCACATCTGTCTGTCTTACCGTAGTGATGCAGCGGGATCTGTTCACCCATGCTGAAGATCATCGCCAGCAGCAGCGCGCTGTAACATATCTTCTCATGTTCTGCACACACACACACACACACCACAGAGAAATGTCAGGTGTCAAACACTGACTCCATTAAAATCAAAGTATCTCGCCGTGTCTCACCGTGTGTGTCGTTCTGCAGGTCTCGCGCCAGCTCCATGGTCAACACTGAGTTCAGTAGAGTGGAGATGAGCGCTGCGTCCAGACCGCACATCGCACCAAACACCTTCAACAGCAGCAGACGCAGTGACACACGATGCTCCTGAATCATCACACACACACACACACACACACACACATGTTAACAACCTTCATATACACTGTTTATAAACACACAAGCATCATCAGAGATCAGCTCACCATCTGATAATACGACACCAGCGACTGAACCGGCTCAAACTCGTTCACACGACACATCTTCTTACACACCTCGGGATCTGCGTCCGTCTGAAACACACACTATCGTTAATTAAAACTGAAACTACAAATGTGCACTACAATACGAGTGTGTGTGTGTCTCACCAGTATCTGCAGTAATTCCTCCAGGTAACATACGATGAGCGCGTGATCTTCATAAAGAGCCCAGCTGCGCTGCTGAGAGTCGTCACGGTGATGCGCCAAATCACCAAAGATCACCTGCAGCCGCTGCTCGTCATGACACACCTGCCCGAGTGGCAGCGCCGAGCTCGAATCCTGACAAACACACAGACAGCTGTCAATCAAACACTGATGCATGAAGACGTCTCGTAACTAGTGCTGTCTAGGGCTATCTAATTACTTAACAGCAAATTACGATTAATTAATCGAAATAATCAATATTTGCTGAGAAAGGCCCCCAAATAAAGATAATTCAATTAAAATAATTAATAATAATTTAAATATTAATTATATTAATATATTTATCATTATAATGTATATATAATCATTTATGTATCATTATTGTGGGCTTAGTGAAGTTATGAACTTTAAATGAATGAATGAAAAACACGTTGTGTGAAGTTAAAAGTAGTTGAAACTTTTTAAAATCACATCTGGAGATCCCTGCATCCTGTTGTGCTTTGAACGCGTCCTGTGTGAACGGCTCTCATTCTGTGTCTGCGCTGCTTGTGAGGATTGTTGAGGCGTGCTGACTGCCCCCTGCTGACGCACCTCGTAAAACATGAAGTTACATGTACTTCAAGCTTGAATTGCTCTGATGGAAAAAACTAGGGCTGCAACAACTAATTGATAAAATCGATAATTATTTATAATGAAAATCATCGACAGTGAATTTATCAATTAGTTTGATATATGCCGCGATCAAAGAGAAGCTCCTTCAGCGACGTCACTTAACAGACCGGTGAAAAATGTGTTGCATGATGAAACTCTTTTGAAAAACAACGGAGACAAATTGAAGCGGGAAAAACACGACCCAAGTTGTCCAGCACACGAGAGCACTTTATAAAGACTTCAAAGAAGATGATAATAAGCACACAGTTTAATGTGGAGCGGTTTCTGCGTCAGGTGCGTTTACAGATAAAATAATAATTTTATGGTATAAAAATAATGTATAATAATGCTAAGGGTCCTGATATTTGATAGTCCTGATAATGCCAAATGTCTGATTTCACCAGTGAATTTATACTATGGCAAACATTATTTACTGGATAAACACACACGTATTTTTGAAAAGAATAGTTTCGAAAATGTAATCGGCGACAATACTATTTTAAAACCTACAATATTAATTGAAAATAATAAAAATGTTTGTAATCAGTGACAGTGTAAAAGCACGTGTATCTAACATAATTATGTATTTTTCATTTGCGCAGAATTATTAATATTTCTATTCTGGTGTCTCCATTGCCGTCTGCTGGACGGATTTGTTCCTCAAAGGATTATTTTACTCTTAAATGAACAGTACTGTTTGTTCTACAAAGTTTTACAAGTAATGAAAGTAATAATAATAATAATAATAATATTAATAATAAATTCAAACTTAACGTTTCATGATTCAGAACTGTAAATCAAACCAAATCCTTACAGCCTTTATCATTTCTGTTTTAAAAAATCATATTTTAATAAAATACAGGAAATAAGATTTATTTTTTTTATCCGATTAATCGAAGAAGTAATCGAAGATTAATCAATTATCTAAATAATTATTAGTTGCAGCCCTAGAAAAAAACACACTTTTATTACGGAATTTACATATGGGTCAGGAGACATGGTTATTAGTGTTATTTTTTATGCACCTTATTTTTAATATAATTGCACTAAATTAAAATAATCAACCCTAACCCATACCTAGCCTTTAAATGTCTATTTCTCACAGAAAGCTATCGTGTGAATTCAGAAGACTTAGGAATACATTCATATGGACTACTTGAATAAGACAGCTTCTGGTCACTGTATGTTTTCATTGTATGGAAAAGAGCAGCGTGAACATTTTGTGTTCCACAGAAGAAAGAAAGTCAAATGGGTTCAGAACAAAATATGGGTGAGTAAATGATGAACTATCACTTTAAATCCTTACCTTACTCTCCACTAATGACAGCAGCACTTGCTCCAGGTCAGACGTTGCTGTCGGTAAAGCGCTCTGCAGGTGTCCCACGACGACGCCCACGGCGACACGAGAAAGGTCGTAACTAAGGCCTGTGTTTTTCCTCACCAGTTCGATCAGTTCTGCTCCAATCGTCATGGGCACGCCCGCAGAGTGGGAGGGGCTGAGAGAAATGGGGGGTGGAGCCAATGGAAACTCTACTTCTGATTGTTGCTCAGAGGCAGGCTGTGAACTGATTGGCTGAGGTGCTGGCTTCTTAGAAACATCTGGAGAAGGTGACTGGTCAGCCAGGGGAGGAGGTGGAGCCTGTGAAGTGATTGACAGAGGGGCCGGGTCCTTCTTAGAAAGGTCTTGCTGGGGGGATGGGGAGTGGTCAGGCAGGGGAGGGGGCGGAGCCTTGCCTCGTTTTGGCACTGGGGGCGGAGTGCTGCTAACACTGGGAAGACTGACATCTGAGGAGATCACAGAGTGGGAGGAGCCAGAGTCTAAGGAGGCGGAGCTAACCGACAGAGTGGGTCCAATAGCAGCAGCTGACGCTGCATTGGGGGCGGGGCTTGAGGAGGACACTCTAGTTGGCACCTCTGGATCTGCACAGAGAGATTCTGTCAGGTGTGTGTGTGTGTGTGTGATGTACTGTATGTGTTGACGGCGTGTTGGTGTTGCACGTACCGTTGCGTCGTGGCTCTCTGTGTTTCTCTGGTGGCGTCACAGGTGCCGCTCGACGAGGATGAGGAGGAACCTGTCGCAGAAACACAGTGTGTGAAAATTTTTTAAATACAAAAAAAAAAACACTTTAAACTGGTATTTTTATTTTTCCATGTTGTCTTTATCTAATTTCAGTGGCAAAGATACAAATGAGATAGAGTATTTTTCTTTTTATGTTTTTATTATTGTTATAACATATAATAATATATAATACTATTATTTTGTCTGTGTCACCTGATAGAGTCCAGGAGCACCAGCGCAGCTCTCTGAGACGGGCTCATTGCTCTGGCAGCTGTAGGTTCGGTTCAGGCCATTGGGTGGCTGCGATGTTCGGCTCAATGACACATCACTAGAGGATGATGGGAGTTTCTGCTTTCGATTGGATGCAGTGGGACTTCTGCGAGACAGAGTCTCCTTCCTGTGATGGATCAACTTCCTGTGGAGGGAATCATTCTGTCAGTGATGTGTACATCTGTCACTGTAAGTTGTGTTTGTGTGTATATACTCACTGCAGAACATCTCTCTGCTCCAGGTTGTATTTGCCTCTGTTCGTCATGGCCACATTGTGAATGGCTTCAATGGCTCGATCAATTGACTGCAGAACCTCGTCATGCTTAGGAGCCTGTGTGCAAAAGAAAAACGAACAAATACTTGCTAGTTAATGATGTTATCAGCCCAACACACAGCAGACTGTGTAAACACATGGCATCTAATCAATTAGTCATGGTTGACTGCAATTTTACATATTTATTCTCTGGATTCAGCCACATTACAGTGTTTTGAGTTCATATATATAATTGTGTATATATATATATATATATATATATATATATATATATATATATATATACATATATATACTGTAAGTACTGTATGTAATATTTTCTCTATATACGTCACAGGGATGTATGTATATATATATATATATATATATATATATATATAAAATGTCTCACCTGTATTTTCTCTATATATGTCACAGGGATGTGTGTTTATATAGTATGTATAATGTCTCACCGGTATTTTCTCTATATATGTCGCAGGGATGTATGTATATATATATATATATATATATATATATATATATATATATATATATATATATATATATATAAAATGTCTCACCTGTATTTTCTCTATATATGTCACAGGGATGTATGTATATATATATATATATATATATATATATATATATATATATATATATATATATATATATATATATATATATAAAATGTCTCACCGGTATTTTCTCTATATATGTCGCAGGGATGTATGTATATATATATATATATATATATATATATATATATATATATATAAAATGTCTCACCTGTATTTTCTCTATATATGTCGCAGGGATGTGTGTTTATATAGTATGTATAATGTCTCACCGGTATTTTCTCTATATATGTCGCAGGGATGTATGTATATATATATATATATATATATATATATATAAAATGTCTCACCTGTATTTTCTCTATATATGTCACAGGGATGTGTGTTTATATAGTATGTATAATGTCTCACCGGTATTTTCTCTATATATGTCGCAGGGATGTATGTGTATATATATATATATATATATATATATATATATATATATAATGTCTCACCTGTATTTTCTCTATATATGTCACAGGGATGTATGTATATATATATATATATATATATATATATATATATATATATAAAATGTCTCACCTGTATTTTCTCTATATATGTCACAGGGATGTGTGTTTATATAGTATGTACAATGTCTCACCGGTATTTTCTCTATATACGTCGCAGGGATGTATGATATATATATATATATATATATATATATATATATATATATATATAAAATGTCTCACCTGTATTTTCTCTATATATGTCACAGGGATGTGTGTTTATATAGTATGTATAATGTCTCACCGGTATTTTCTCTATATATGTCGCAGGGATGTATGTATATATATATATATATATATATATATATATATATATATATATATATATATATAAAATGTCTCACCTGTATTTTCTCTATATATGTCGCAGGGATGTATGTATATATATATATATATATATATATATATATATATATAAAATGTCTCACCTGTATTTTCTCTATATATGTCACAGGGATGTGTGTTTATATAGTATGTATAATGTCTCACCGGTATTTTCTCTATATACGTCGCAGGGATGTGTGTTTATATAGTATGTACAATGTCTCACCGGTATTTTCTCTATATACGTCGCAGGGATGTGTGTTTATATAGTATGTACAATGTCTCACCGGTATTTTCTCTATATACGTCGCAGGGATGTGTGTTTATATAGTATGTACAATGTCTCACCGGTATTTTCTCTATATACGTCGCAGGGATGTGTGTTTATATAGTATGTACAATGTCTCACCGGTATTTTCTCTATATACGTCGCAGGGATGTGTGTTTATATAGTATGTACAATGTCTCACCGGTATTTTCTCTATATACGTCGCAGGGATGTGTGTTTATATAGTATGTACAATGTCTCACCGGTATTTTCTCTATATACGTCGCAGGGATGTGTGTTTATATAGTATGTATAATGTCTCACCGGTATTTTCTCTATATACGTCGCAGGGATGTATCCGGTCTCGCCGGAGCTGCAGCGCGTCGCGAGCCACCAGTGCGCGCTGCTGCGCTCGAGAATGATAAAAGATTCTCCCGCGGGGAAGTGCAGTGCGTTCCGCTCCGCAGAATTGAAGGCGAATAGAGAGCGATACATCATAAACACTGCACTGACGCGTCTGCCTCGCGTTAATCGCGCTGTCTGAGCACATTTAAATAAACAAGAAATGCAATCATTCTATGTTCAGATCATGTGAACGCGCGGGCTGGTGAAAAGCAGCTCGTGTGCCGTAAACAGCCGCGGGAGCACGCACTGTCACGTGCCCATTTAGGAAAAATAATCGAGTTCAGAGTCACATGACTAAAAACAGCGCATAAACTGCGATGAATACTGTATTTGTGTATAATAAGACTGAGCTTGAAAATAATAATTGGCAAAGAAATTAAAGAGTTTGTGCGTTATAGAAGCATGTCAAAAAACATCTACTAAATTGATATTTAAATGTGTTAAATGTAAAAATGTGAAAAATATGGCATTAAAGTTGGTCCTGAGATGTTGTTCAGATGTTGTATTCGCTGTGATAATGTTACATAAAACACTTCTATATTGAACGGCTAATTTATAGGAAATTGTTTATGTAACTCGTAAGCGGATGTTTACACCGGAAGTGTGTTCGGGTGAAACGTGTCCTGCCTGAGTTCCGCAATGATTGTGATGTGTGAGTGCGTGTGTGCACATGTGTTTGTGCGCGTACATGTGTTTGTGTGAGTGTGTGCGCGTACATGTGTTTGTGTGTGTGTGCGTGCGCGAGTGTGTGTGCACATGTGTTTGTGTGTGTGTGCATGTGTGTGTACATGTGTCTGTGTGCATGTGCATGTGTGTGTACATGTGTCTGTGTGCATGTGTGTGTGTACATGTGTTTGTGTGTGCGCATGTGTGTGAATGTGTGCGAGTGTGTGCATGTTTGTGAGTGTGTACGTGTGTGTGTGTGCAAGTGTGTATGTGTGCAAGTGTGTACGTGTGTGAGTGTGTACGTGTGTGAGAGAGAGAGTGTGTGTGAGTGTGTGTGCATGTGTGAGTGTGTGTGCATGTGTGTGTGTGTGTACATGTGTGTGAGAGAGAGAGAGAGAGAGTGTGTGTGTTTGAGAGAGAGAGTGTGAGTGTGTACATGTGTGTATGTTTGAGAGAGAGAGAGAGAGAGAGAGTGTGTGTGTATGTGTGCAAGTGTGTATGTGTGCAAGTGTGTACGTGTGTGAGTGTGTACGTGTGTGAGAGAGAGAGAGAGTGTGTGTGTGTGTGTGTTTGAGAGAGAGAGTGTGTGTGAGTGTGTGTGCATGTGTGAGTGTGTGTGCATGTGTGTGTGTGTGTACATGTGTGTGAGAGAGAGTGTGTGTGTGTGTGTGTTTGAGAGAGTGTGAGTGTGTACATGTGTGTATGTTTGAGAGAGAGAGAGAGAGTGTGTGTGTGTGTCCTACATTGAGTGATCAGCAGTGTTGTAATCTGTTCTTGTGTGTCTGTGATAATCTCTTAATCTGAGTTCAAGTGTATCATCACACACACACACACACATGAAAATGCTCAATTCTTTATTGAATTCAGTTCTCTACCACACAAACATCACAAATAACAGAAAACAGTCAGTGGCAGCTCTGAAATAAACCACACAAAATGCCCCTCATATTTAGTGAATTGATTATATTTTGGCCAATAGGATATATTCTTACAGATTTATTGTGTTGTGTTATCATATTTTAGGCATTACTTTTGTATTGATGTTCATTTGAGTTGATGGGTAAAAGTGTTTGATATAAATGGATAATTTCACATGGTTAGAAAGAACATGTGCTCATGAAGGTCAAAATTCAAGTGATATAGTAGGGAAGTGATCGATACTATACTCGATACCTACTATATAGTATGCCAAAAACGGTGTCAATGGAGTCATATATCTAAATCATCATTATTCATAAAACATTAAGTGAGAAAATACCCAGACGACCTACAACCTCCAGCATGAATAATATAAATAAGGAAAAGGATGGCGGTGAATCGCAAGATGAGCGACTTTTTTCAATTAATGTGGTATATTTACTAAGAAAGTTGTTCCTTCTGCTTAAATGATGCTTGTTTAACAAAACCAGAGAAGATTATTATTGCAGTTATTGTTATAATGTCATATGTTCGGGTCACGGTTCAGTGTCCATGTTCCCAGATTAAGTATGTCTGGAATCTGTTCATACTACTTCCTTGCTTTCCTAAAAGAACGCACTTTAGTATCAGCCGAGAAGTGCGTTCTTCATCAAATACAGTACATATTCTGACAGTGTGTGATTTGTGTGTGTTTATGGTTTGTCTGTCGTGGTTTTCTACTCGTCAGAGTCGACGTCACAGTCTCTGGGGTCCCTGAAGATGAACTCTGACCCTGTGATGCGGCGGTACAGATCCATGATGTCATCAGTCTCCGTCTCGAAGTGTGTTGTGGGATCGTATGAGCGTGAGATGAAGATCTAAATGAAACGTACATGACTGTAAATAAACCTGTTAATCTGCAATGCATACTTGAGTACACTAGTGCACTAGATGTGTGTTACCTGACTCCTGCGGCCGTCGTCTGTAGGGACCATCAGATTACTGACCGACACAAACCTGCACAGCACACACATACTGTCAACCACATAAAATCACACATATTGTTTACGTCTTGTGGCTAAACTTTTGAAACCTTTACAGATTGTCCCCATTGACTTCCATCGTAAGTGTCTCACTGGAACTCAGTTTTGTGCTTTTTTTAAAGAAAAGGAGGGACGAGTCTAAACTAATTTTTCAACATTATGCCACAAATGCTGACGGCTGAGATTAACTTGTATTGAACACTGAATATTCCTTTAAATGTGTTGAGCAGCTGTTTGATAAGTTGGTCCTTACTTCTCCATGATGGGCTCCAGGAGGGCTAAACCAGGCTGAACTTCCTTCTCTGGGTTACTGGTTTCCACCATTGTGCTCACGACAGCAATATACTTCCCTTCTGCTGCCACATTATGACAGTACGACACCATACACACATAGATATCTGCAGAAGATCAGACAAAATCATCAGAAACGTGGAGGACTTGATGTTCTTCACGAGGAATCCTCCAAGAGTCTAAGAGGACTTGATGATGTCAGACAAGAAGGAAAGTCGATTCAGAGGCAGACATGCACTGGATGAACATGTATTGAGAAAGTGAATACAATCAGTTTTGAAGTAATGTTGACTTTAAACGTGACCTTTGACCCTAGAATAAGCGTGATGTGAATCATACCTGACTTTCTGTTCAGGTGTGTTTGCGGTATGATGATTTGGCATGAGTTGACATCATGGGTGTTTTTGATTGGGTGATTCAGTAAACAGATGACCCGTATGACCCGCCCCACTTTCTTGACCCGGTCGGGCATGTAACTCGGGTCACAGATCAGCTGCTTACAGCGAAACACCTGCCGCACGAAACAAAAGACCAAATGATTCTTCAGGACACTTATTGATTATGATGTCTGATTAAAGATTGATTATTATGTCATGTTCACCTCTCCCTCGGATCGGACCGCCGCCACTCGCCCTCCCTCCATTATGATGTCATCGACGTGTCTGTTCAGCATGTAGCTGTTCCCATGTACAGCACTGAGTCTGCAGGACAACACACTACTGTCATGTTTACTTTCGACATGTTGTGCACATTGAAAGATTTTGCTCTTGCGTTACCTGACGAAGCCTTGCGGCAGCTCGCCCAGACCGAAGACGGGGTAGAGATACGGGCTGATGGTGTATCGTGCCAGAGACTCTGAGTACAACTTGATACGGTTGATGGTCATCAGACACGGCTGCTCCAGATAACTGCAGACAGACAGATGGCTTTATCTTTATAGATCATTAGTCGAGCATCACTGTTACTGAATAAACAAACCTCTAACCTCATGATTAAACTATAGACAATAAAAGCCACAGACATTGAAGGAGGGACTCGAGTCATATCCAGAGAGCTGGGTTTCCATACACATATTTTTAAGTACATTTTGGAATGTCGCTTAAAGAATGCTGGATGGAAACACTGAGATGTGAATAAAATCTCCAAAATGCATAGAAAAATCTTATACACTCAGTTGAGGTGGATACATTTTTTATATTTAGATGTGCATTAAAAAAGTCATTAAAAAAATGTTACTTTGCCTCAACAAGTCATGTGACTGAATAATTCGCACATAAACGGACTATAACTGGACTATATCACATCATCAGACTGTGTGATGCTGAACACTAGCAAACATGCAGTTCGTCAGAGCATTTTATCTGCACGCTCTGAACTGCAAGTAATTCATTACATTTAATAAAAGAGCCACAGTGTCTTCAACATCCATTTTCATTACTATTTTGCGCCATTTTTCCCATAAGTGACGATTAGGGTTAGAGTTGTTTTCTTAAACACATGGGATGGAAACGCAGCTTTATTTGCAAATTGTTTTGCAAGATTCTGATTATTTGCATAAATTAAATTCATAACTTTGTTGGAAACATGACTGTAGAAATTAAGTTTAGGTCTCTGCGGAACAGAAATGGGCATTTCCCAATCAGTGGATGTTTTCAAAGGAGGATGGGTATTTTTCAACTATCCAATGAAAGTAGGGAATCTCAATGTAGTAGGCAAATCGTGTAAAGCAGTTAAAAAAACTCCCATCTTGGTTTGAAAATGCCCACTGATTGGGAAACGCCCATTTTTGTTCTCTCATAGAAACTGGACTCTTATGACTTGAGCCAGAAAACATTTAGCAACACGCTAGCATTGTGGCGGTGAGTTTGTCATTGTCATACTACAATATACATGTTCCATAAAGGGATTTTTCCATCTGTCTCATAATGTTGGACATAAATATACTGTTGTGAATATATTCATGGATTTTCTCACTCATCATTGACGTGTAGGGCCAGCGCATGACCTGTGAACTCGATGACATCAGTGCCCAGGTCAAAGTGTCGAAACACGTCCCTCATGCTGGTTCTGTGCGGGTCCATGTCATGATGCGTCCGCGGATCATTCTCCTCGAAATTCAGAATAAATGTCATGAACTTGCGGAATCTGCGCTTGTCGAACATCCCCATCAGATCTGAAATACACGCACACATGTGATTACCAGAGGAACGTGTTCATGCGAGTATGTTTCTCTTGCGTTCCAATATAAGTATCTAGACGTTCCTGAAACAAGATAAATGTACTTAAGAAGCAAAATTACAGCAGATATCAAGTTATGTTTATTGAGAACTCTAACTAAATTTGGTGTGGTTCATGCTTAAAACAAGAAGAAAAAAACTATTTGCCAACTGGGTAAGAAAGAAAAACTCGATTCAAAGGGAAAACAATAGTTTTTTCTTGTTTTAAGCATAAACCCCACCAAATTTTGTTCAATTTCTCAATAAACATAACTTAATATTGCATGCCATTCTGCTTCTCAAGTAATGTTTGTTTAAATGATGTTCAGATATTTTACTGGAAAATAAAACAAAAATATGTTTTTGCAGGTTGCTCTTTCAAAGCTCAAGAGACTTACTGGAGCTCTCAGTTTCATTTAACGATCAACTTTATCACAGATGTTTCTCCAGAAATCCATAGGAGAAATAAAACTAAACACAATTATAGTCAGTTATTGACATATACTGTAGGAAGATTTTAGAGCTATAAAAATGAATGTGAATGGCAGATCATTTGATAAAAAATTTTTGAGTTCATATTGAGATCTCTTGAGCGACTTGAGCACAGTTTGAGACATTGCTGAGATCTAGAGGAGACACGTAAAATTACTGGAGTCTTTTTCTCAGGAGAAACATCAGGAGTCTCCTTTTCATCTGAATGCTGTCTAAGAGAAACGATTGAGATGTTAAAGAGATCTCATTGATTTTTGAAATGTTACTCAGTGTATCTGAAGTTGCACACGTGTGTTTAAACTGTCATGTTCACTCACCTGAAGTCTGAGTTTCAGCATCAGTGCAGGGAACTTTGTGAATTTTGCCGCCTTTGTAAACAAAACTTCCTTCAATCACTTTAAAGTCCAAATATCTGGTGACTTCTGTGTACAGCAACATTTTCACCAGCTGACCTGCAATAAACGCAATAATCCCACCATTAATACACATTAATGCACACAAACTGAGTGAATGTGGACACACTTTATAAACTCACCGTTAGCAAGAAGGAATTTGGGAATCAGATCCACATTCCAGTCTTTCCCGCGTCCCATCGGTTTAGACGGAGTGGAAACCTGGAACCTCTTATACAGCTGATCAACAGTAATAAACAATAAACATTTATTGATTAGGATAAAATTATCTGCTAAATAATTAAATGTAACTGTGTGTTGGTACGTCTGACCTCTTCCAGAGGTGAAATGGACGCGCTCTCGCCTCCATAAAACGAGTTACAGTCGATGTGTAAAACCTTCTTGCCGTTTACAGACATCAGACCAGATAAAATACATTCCTACAGGAACACAGAATCATTCATGAGAATATATCAGATCAGATTATTGATCATCATGAGGATATCTACTGGAGAGATCTTTCAGCTCCAATCACTCATCTAAACGCCACTGAAATTGTTTATATGAGTGATATTAATGACACTACTAACTGTTATTACACATATGAGCATTGCTTTAGTCGAGTAAGTGAATGTTTGTTACCTTCAGTCCAGTTCCCAGAACAATCACATCAAACTCCGGCATTCTGACACAAACACACACACTGATGTAAAGACTCTGTCTGTCTGACGTGTGTGTAATTATTTAATTATCCTGCGCTCATAATCCTCTCATGATATCAGAGCCACTGCAGATAACACACACAAACCATCTGTCTGCCTGAGTTTAATGATTAATTCACATTTATTCATTTAAATAACTATTGATTTTAACAACAATACTAATATTGATATTAATGTTGATATTAGATATCAGATTTATGTATTATATGATATTATGGAATATGACACTATTATTGCTATAATAGTTTTATTATTAATATTTACACATAAATTGATTGTGTGCTATGGAGCCCCTTTTGTGTTTCGTGTTCCCTCACAATAAATTATCCATGGTTTTACTACAGTAACCATATTTTATTAATAATAATATTCATAGTAGAACCGTAGAAATAATACAGGAAAACCAAAATGATAGTAATACAAATCATATTCAATGTGTCAAAAAATATTGTTACTACAGTTCAACTAGTAACACAATAGTTACAGTTGAAGTGAGAAGTTTACATACACTTAGGTTGAAGTCATTAAACTCATTTTTTTAATCACTCCACAGATTTCATATTAGCAAACTATAGTTTTGACAAGCCGTTTAGGACAACTGCTTTGTGCATGACACGAGTAATTTTTCCAACGATTGTTTACAGACTGATTGTTTCACTTTTAATTGACTATATCACAATTCCAGTGGGTCAGAAGTTTACATACACTAAGTTGACTGTGTTTTTATAATTTAAATTTTTTTATTTATCCCCTTTTCTCCCCAATTTTGGAATGCCCAACTTCCATTACTTAGTAGGTCCTCGTGGTGGTGCGGTTACTCACCTCAATCCGGGTGGCGGAGGACAAGTCTCAGTTGCCTCCGCTTCTGAGACCGTCAATCTGTGCATCTTATCACGTGACTCGTTGTGCATGACACCGCGGAGACTCACAGCATGTGGAGGCTCATGCTACTCTCCACAATCCACGCACAACTTACCACACGCCCCATTGAGAGCGAGAACCACTAATCACGACCACGAGGAGGTTACCCCATGTGACTCTACCCTCCCTAGCAACCGGGCCAATTTGGTTGCTTAGGAGACCTGGCTGGAGTCACTCAGCACACCCTGGATTCGAACTCCAACTCCAGGTGTGATAGTCACCGTCAATACTCGCTGAGCTACCCAGACCCCACAGTTAACTGTGTTTTTAAGCAGCTTGGAACATTCCAGAAAATGATGTCAAGCCTTTAGACAATTAGCCAATTAGCTTCTGATAGGAGGTGTACTGAATTGGAGGTGTACCTGTGGATGTATTTTAAGGCCTTCAAACTCAGTGCCTCTTTGCTTGACATCATGTGAAAATTGTGGACCTCCACAAGTCTGGTTCATCCTTGGGAGCAATTTCAAACACCTGAAGGTACCACGTTCATCTGTACAAACAATAGTACACAAGTATAAACACCATGGGACCACGCAGCCATCATACCGCTCAGGAAGGAGATGCATTCTGTCTCCTAGAGATGAACGTAGTTTGGTGTGAAAAGTGCAAATCAATCCCAGAACAACAGCAAAGGACCTTGTGAAGATGCTGGAGGAAACAGGTAGGCAAGTATCTATATCCACAGTAAAACGAGTCCTATATCGACATAACCTGAAAGGCTGCTCAGCAAGGAAGAAGCCACTGCTCCAAAACTGCCATAAAAAAGCCAGACTACAGTTTGCAAGTGCACATGGGGACAAATATCTTACTTTTTGGAGAAATGTTCTCTGGTCTGATGAAACAAAAATTGAACCGTTTGGCCATAATGATCATCGTTATGTTTGGAGGAAAAAAGGTGAGACTTGCAAGCCAAAGAACACCATCCCAACCGTGAAGCATGGGGGTGGCAGTCTCATGTTGTGGGGGTGCTTTGCTGCAGGAGGGACTGGTGCACTTCACAAAATAGATGACATCATGAGGAAGGAAAATTATGTGGATATATTGAAGTAACATCTCAAGACATCAGACAGGAAGTTAAAACTCGGTCGCAAATGGGTCTTCTAAATGGTCAATGAGCCCAAGCATACCTCCAAAGTTGTGGCAAAATGGCTTAAGGACAACAAAGTCAAGGTATTGGAGTGGCCATCACAAAGCCCTGACCTCAATCTGATAGAACATTTGTGGGCAGAACTGAAAAAGCGTGTGTGAGCAAGGAGGCCTACAAACCTGACTCAGTTACACCAGTTCTGTCTCGAGGAATGGGACAAAATTCCAGCAACTTATTGTGAGAAGCTTGTGGAAGGATACCCAAAACATTTGACCCAAGTTAAACAATTTAAAGGCAATGCTACCAAATACTAACAAAGTGTATGTAAACTTCTGACTTCAACTGTAATCGGTTGTACAAGTGTAGTTTTTAAAACCATGTTTTCTGCAGTTATTAAATACTAAACTAAATAATAAAAATTAAAAATGAAATAAATACACAACTAAAATTAATTAATTAAATAAATAAATAAAAAACATGTCCTAACAAAATTTTCCATAGTTTCACTATAGTAAATCTGCAGTAATGGTGTAATCTCTCTCTCCCCCAGGACCATAATTTTAAAAAACTTATTTTGGTTTTCCTGTATTATTACTACACATAGTTTATGTGTTACCATGGTATCTGCAGTAATATCATAGTATGTATAAAATGAAGCATAACTACTGCAGCCATATTACTATAGTAAATCTATATAGATACTGTGGGAAAAACAATGGCTGACCATTGCAAGTTATTAAAAAACGTTTTCCAGTATGTTGTTTGAGAGAATCTTCTGCAGTGTGTACTACAGTGTTCACTACGTGACTACATCTCCCAGCATACTTAGTGTGTACTACAACTACAACACTTCCTAGTGCATGAAACTTCCTGGAGTCATTGAACGCGTCAGATTTCGCTCTTTTTTGAACGTTATAAGATCATTTAATAGCGACAGTTTGATCAGAAACACACACTTTAAGGCACAGAACGACTCCGTGATCGTGTTTATGTGCTGAGGAGCAGAAAAGTGCACTTTAATCGAGTTATTCAGTTTCTCTTCCTGATACTCACAGAATGACTGAAGCAGTAAGTCATATTCAATGTTTATTATTTTACTGCGGAGACATAATCATTTATGTATTATTCATCAGTTAAAGTTCTGTTGCTGGAACAGTAAAATCTTTATGCTGAATTGTAATGTAGTTCATAGACATTCATGTTGTTGCTCGAGTAGCAATGACACAATTTGCTCAGTTCTGCAGTCTAATAATATGTGATCTATGTTGTCAGTTTTCAGGTGGTGATCAGCACACTCGTGTTCACAGCTGTCAATCACCTGGATTTCTGCAGCGGTTGAGTGACAGCACCGGCGGTGTGATAGTGGGCATCTGTCTGTTCACCCTGTCCTTCTATGTGCTCTTCACCAATGAGGTGAGACGCTCAATATCTGTCTGTCTGTCTGTCTAATGTATTTCTGATGTTGTACACATGTTGTGTACTTGTGTTGTAATAGGGTCGAGCTCTGCGGACGGCGATGTCTCTTGATGAGGGTCTCTCTCAGGTCGTGTCTCTTCATCCAGACATGAGTTTGGATCATCAGAATCACAATCGTCTGGTTCATCTGTCTGGACCGCTGCACACCTCACAGGTACACCAGCTGCTGTTCCTCACAGATCGAAACATTCATACAGTCACGTTCACGAACACATGCTTTCTGTGTGTCTGCAGCCGCTGTATGACCCCAACTACGGAATCTCAGTGCAGGCGGTGAAGCTGAAGAGACAGGTGGAGATGTACCAATGGGTGGAGTACTCCGAGAGCAGGTGAACGTCTGTCTAACTCAAAGACAACATTTAATCAACATTACAGTTGAGTGTGTGTAGCTTTGAGCTTATCTGGATACTATTGTTCATAAAATAAACCTTTAGCAGATATACACATCGAAAATGTACAGACTTTGTCATCCAGGAAAACAGACCAAAAATATTGATGACATCATCTTTAAGACACTTCTGAAACTTCTAAAATCATTTCATGAGTATGTTGAATAAAGTAAATCAATTTCAGGCAATCATTTCTCATGAACATTCAACAACAGAGTTTAATTGTGCTTTTAACATTCTGTCAACATTGATGTTTGTTTTTCATTTCAGGGACTATAAAGAGAATGGAGAAACTAAGACAGAAACCACATACACGTACAGTGAGTGTTGACTGACAGCTGTCATTTCTCACAGTGTCTCGGGAACGTCTCACTGAATTTGTGTGTTTCTTACAGACACTGAGTGGAGGTCAGAGGTCATTAACAGCAGACACTTTGATCAGGAGGTCGGACACATAAACCCCAGGTCAAACTCCATCAGAGACTGAACTCTCAAATCAATGAGTGATGTTGATTTGTTGTTGTTCATATGTTTGTTTTCTTTTATTTGAAAAGTGTAATAGCTGTAGATGTTGTTGTGTATTCTTGATGTTTGTTTTATTTAAGGAGAATAATGGTAGATGTTTTAGTTTTGTTTGAAAAGCGATAGTGGCTGATGTGTTGTTTGTTTGAACAGTGCCATGATAGTTTATGTGTGTTTTGTTGGACAGTGGGATGCAGTTGCTGTTTGTTTAGTTTTGATTTGACAGTGCGATGGGGTTAATGTTTGTTTTGACAGTGCGATGGGGTTGATGTTTGTTTTGACAGTGCGATGGGGTTGATGTTTGTGTTGACAGTGCGATGGGGTTGATGTTTGTGTTGACAGTGCGATGGGGATTGATGTTTGTTTTGACAGTGCGATGGGGTTGATGTTTGTGTTGACAGTGCGATGGGGTTGATGTTTGTTTTGACAGTGCGATGGGGTTGATGTTTGTGTTGACAGTGCGATGGGGTTGATGTTTGTTTTGACAGTGCGATGGGGTTGATGTTTGTGTTGACAGTGCGATGGGGTTGATGTTTGTTTTGACAGTGCGATGGGGTTGATGTTTGTTTTGACAGTGCGATGGGGTTGATGTTTGTTTTGACAGTGCGATGGGGTTGATGTTTGTGTTGACAGTGCGATGGGGTTGATGTTTGTTTTGACAGTGCGATGGGGTTGATGTTTGTTTTGACAGTGCGATGGGGTTGATGTTTGTGTTGACAGTGCGATGGGGATTGATGTTTGTTTTGACAGTGCGATGGGGATTGATGTTTGTTTTGACAGTGCGATGGGGTTGATGTTTGTGTTGACAGTGCGATGGGGTTGATGTTTGTGTTGACAGTGCGATGGGGTTGATGTTTGTGTTGACAGTGCGATGGGGTTGATGTTTGTTTTGACAGTGCGATGGGGTTGATGTTTGTGTTGACGGTGCGATGGGGGTTGATGTTTGTTTGTGTTGACGGTGCGATGGGGGTTGATGTTTGTTTTGTTTGACAGTGTGATGGGGTTGATGTTTGTTTTGTTTGACAGTGCGATGGGGTTGATGTTTGTTTTGTTTGACAGTGCGATGGGGTTGATGTTTGTTTTGACAGTGCGATGGGGTTGATGTTTGTTTTGTTTGACAGTGCGATGGGATTGATGTTTGTTTTGACAGTGCGATGGGTGTTGATGTTTGTTTTGACAGTGCGATGGGGTTGATGTTTGTGTTGACGGTGCGATGGGGGTTGATGTTTGTGTTGACGGTGCGATGGGGGTTGATGTTTGTTTTGTTTGACGGTGCGATGGGGGTTGATGTTTGTTTTGTTTGACAGTGCGATGGGGTTGATGTTTGTTTTGTTTGACAGTGCGATGGGGTTGATGTTTGTTTTGTTTGACAGTGCGATGGGGTTGATGTTTGTTTTGACAGTGCGATGGGGTTGATGTTTGTTTTGTTTGACAGTGCGATGGGATTGATGTTTGTTTTGACAGTGCGATGGGTGTTGTTTTTGTTTTATTTGTCAGTGCGATGGGGTTGATGTTTGTTTTGTTTGACAGTGCGATGGGGATTGATGTTTATTTTGACAGTGTGATGGGGCTAATATTTTTTTGTTTTGACAGTGCGATGGGGGTTTATGTTTGTTTTGACAGTGCAATGGGTGTTGTTTTTGTTTTATTTGTCAGTGCGATGGGGTTGATGTTTGTTTTGACAGTGCGATGGGGGTTGATGTTTGTTTTGACAGTGCGATGGGGATTGATGTTTGTTTTGACAGTGCGATGGGGGTTGATGTTTGTTTTGACAGTGCAGTGGGTGTTGTTTTTGTTTTATTTGTCAGTGCGATGGGGTTGATGTTTGTTTTGACAGTGCGATGGGGGTTGATGTTTGTTTTGACAGTGCAATGGGTGTTGTTTTTGTTTTATTTGTCAGTGCGATGGGGATTGATGTTTGTTTTGACAGTGCGATGGGGGTTGATGTTTGTTTTGACAGTGCGATGGGTGTTGTTTTTGTTTTATTTGACAGTGCGATGGGGTTGATGTTTGTTTTGACAGTGCAATGGGTGTTGTTTTTGTTTTATTTGTCAGTGCGATGGGGATTGATGTTTGTTTTGACAGTGCGATGGGGGTTGATGTTTGTTTTGTTTGACAGTGTGATGGGTGTTGTTTTTGTTTTATTTGTCAGTGCGATGGGGATTTATGTTTATTTTGTTTTGACAGTGCGATGGGGTTGATGTTTGTTTTGTTTTGACAGTGCGATGGCGGTGGAGAGTGTGACTGTTGTAGCTCCTGATGTTTGGGTCGGGAAGCTCTTCCTGTCTAATGGACTGATCGAGCAGATTAATGATTTCCACACGTTGAGTCTTCAAGGATTTCCTGACGCAAACACATTCCTCACTGTATATGATGATTATTTTTACCACACTGCAAACCCGCGAAGGCCAGAGGTGAACACACACACACACACACACACACACTACATGAACACTTGGATTGTGTAACACTTGTTTCCATGGTAGTCATAAATTGTTATTGTTGTGTGTTTAGGTTGGAGATGTGCGTGTGCGTTTTGCTTACGCTGGTCTCAGTGGTGATGGACTCTATCCTGGCCCTCCCCACAAGGTGATAACAGGCCAATCAGATCTCTTATTTTCTTATGTTATACAGGTTCAATCTGCTTCATAAAAGGGGTCTTTCATCACCATAAAGGGGTTTATTTTGATACTTATCACATGGCTGCTTGTCAAATAAATGGATAGACATGAAATATTGTGAATCTGAATGTTAAAGATTTTATGAAGTGAGAAAAGAACCAAGAAAGTAGCATTAGAACTAGTATTAATGTGTGTGTGTGTGTGTGTGTGTGTGTTGTAGGTGAGTATTGTGGCAAAGCAGCAGGGTGATAAATTGACACCCTTCAGGACTCGTTCAGGTGATTCACTGGAGATCTTGTATATGGGCGAGCTGACAGCAGAGGTGAGAGAGTGAACATGTGACTGATCGATCTGATCATGGCATTATCACACATTTGAATATGTGTGTGTGTGTACAGGAGGTGTTTGCTAAAGAGCATCAGCTGAACGTTATGAAGACATGGGCGCTGCGGGTCGGCGGGTGGGCACTCATGTTTCTGGGCATCAGTCTGAGCACACGCATCATCTACACACTGGGTAACACACACTCACACAAACACACACACACACACAAACAGACACATACACACAAACAGACACACACACCCACAGACAAAAACAAAATTTTCCAGTAACGTTTGTTAAATGTTGTATTGATGCTGGTGTTTGTTTGCAGTGGACTGGGTTCCTGTGGTGAGGGAGTTGGTGTCGGTGGGACTGAAGATGTTTGCGTTCTCCGTCTCGTGTTCTCTGTCGCTGTTCACCATCGCGGCTGGCTGGATCTTCTATCGCCCTCTGCTGGCCGTGCTCATATCCGCCCTTGCGCTCCTGCCAGTCATCATCACACACGCTCGAGCGCCAAACAAGAAGAACCAATGACTCGTTTAGTGTGTGTTTGATGAACAGCTCGACACAGTTACTGCTGATTCTGGTTTAAATCTATAGATTAAGATAAGCAGGTGTGACCTGATCTGACAAAATGTTCTGTTTTTTTGTATGTTCAGCAGTTGTGTGTGTCAGTGTTTGAACATTTTCATGCATGATTTAAGGTCACAGTCTGAATGTTGAATTTGATTCACCTGTGTGAAACTGTTACTGATGATTGTGACATTAAACAATAACAAGTGTCTATGACAATAAAAGCACATAATGTCATTATAAAGGTAATCGGTATGACTCCAGTGGTTTAATCCAAGTATTCTTTTTGGAGCTTGAAAGTGTTGGAACCCATTAACTTACATTGTATGGACAAAAACACTTGTCTCCCTCAAAATATCTGTTTGGGTTCAGCAGGTGAAATTCAAATGAGTTTGAGACAGCATAAAGGTGAATAAATGATGAGTGAATGATCATTTCTGAGAGGACTGTTCCTTTAATATAAATATGGCTGTGGTGTGTAAATATAAGTCTGTTCAGTGTGTTGTACTGTTGATCAGCACCGAGGGAGAACTGCTTTCATGTATATATTTTTTTCCAATAAGGGTTATGAGAATTGGGGGGTAAAATGTGTTAAAAACGCATGAAAATAATGTTGCGATGCAAAAAAATCAAAATGGTCCTAGAATAGACTTCATTCTTAATATGCAAAATATAATTTGTTTCTTTTATGTATGAAGTTTCATTCTCAGTGTCTCTAATGAAAACCTCCATCAGTCATTTTATCGCTCGAGCAGCTCAAGATTCATTGTTTCTGAAAGCTTATAAATGTGGTTTAGATGTTTGTACTCTCTGCAGGAACTTCACGTACTCGAGCAGGTTCTTGTCACTCGATTATTTACATATTCTGTCTGTTTTCAGGGTGTATCAGTCAAATCACAATGTACCCAAATGCAATTTCAAATGAAGGTTTGTGGAATAAATGCTGAATTTTTATCCCAGAGTGAATTTCATGCTAAGTGAAATGAGTTATTTCAGCACGTTGTTGCTCTTATTTGTTAATCGTTTATCTTGGAGCCAAAAGGCAATTAAAAACAGAATTATTATACAGCTGAATTCAGAAGTTTACATACACCAAAGCCAAATACACAAACTCAGTTTTCACAATTTCAATCTCAAGACATCAGCCAGGAAGTTAAAGCTCAGTCGCAAATGGGTCTTCCAAATGGACAATGACCCCAAGCATACCTCCAAAGTTGTGGCAAAATGGCTTAAGGACAACAAAGTCAAGGTATTGGAGTGTCCATCACAAAGCCCTGACCTCAATCTGATAGAACATTTGTGGGCAGAACTGAAAAAGCGTGTGTGAGCAAGGAGGTCTACAAACCTGACTCAGTTACACCAGTTCTGTCTGGAGGAATGGGACAAAATTCCAGCAACTTATTGTGAGAAGCTTGTGGAAGGATACCCAAAACATTTGACCCAAGTTAAACAATTTAAAGGCAATGCTACCAAATACTAACAAAGTGTATGTAAACTTCTGACCCACTGGGAATGTGATGAAAGAAATAAAAGCTGAAATAAATCATTCTCTCTACTATTATTCTGACATTTCACATTCTTAAAATAAAGTAGTGATCCTAACTGACCTAAGACAGGGAATGTTTTCTACGATTAAATGTCAGGAATTGTAAAAAACTGAGTTTAAATGTATTTGGCTAAAGTGTATGTAAACTTCTGACTTCAACTGTATGTCAAATCAGACATTTGGACATAAAAAAAAACACATGCAACACTGAAAACAGCTCTACAGTCTGTTTATTTAACATACTTAAATCCAATAAAAAAAATACAAAAAAGACAAACACTGAAGACTCAAATCAGCAAAAGTTTCTTATAAAGGTTTTAATACACAAAGATACCAAATCCTGTTTGCTTTCAAAGAAAATACATGAATTTCAAGTCTCGTCCAAGTGTGTGTTGGTCCTGATGTGTTTTAAATGTTTGTTGCATATCTGCAGCGGCACAATAAACGTCTGTGCGAGCGCGTTCAACTGAACGTGAACACGATTATTTAAATACTGACACAAACTGAACCGATTTCACTTAAAAGAAATAAAATACCAGTTGCGTTCAGTCCATTTTCAGCAGCACACATTAATTGCTCTTCTTGCCCCGTTTGGCCTGCAGCGCCGCCCTGGTGGCCATCTCAAAAACCTCCCGCACGCCATGTTTCGTTTTCGCAGAGCACTCCATGTATCCAAAGGCAGAGATTCTGTTGGCCATGTCGCGGCCCTCCTCCAGTTTCACGGGCTCCTGCGGGAGCGACATGTACAGTAAAAACATAGTAAAATTCAACTGGACTAATAACACAATTATAACACATGCTAACAATCTGCTCTGTGACGCTTCAGTTTGAGGAAACATCTGCAAGACAAGTCAATGTTTTCATTTTGTCAAACAATATCTAATATTCATGAAATTTGTGTAAAACACAAAACAACAGCTGACACCAGGAAACCTACCGCAACAATAGTTTTGGTGGGAAACAATTGTGTATTAACTGTCAGAGCTCGCTAGTCACACAAAAAGGTCACCGCTACTTGACAAGATTGCTAACACTTTTGGAACAAATTAGGCAATTTTCCAAGCAATATATATTTTTTGTTTTTATGTTTACAGACTTAAAAATTATTAAATCCCATGAAAATGTTGTGTCATAAATTTGACGATTTTTCAAAGCATAGCAAAAATGCCACATTGGGCATTTACGGTCAAATGTTTTATTTTTTCACAAAATGAAGCAGATTTAGTAAATCACAGATAAACTTTTTCAGATGATTTTCAGCTGTTTGTTGTGCTTTTCTGTCATTAAAAAAAGTTGTTTTATGGTATTCATGGTATATTAAATATATTACATAACATAGAAACTGTATTATAAATATTTTATTAAAACAGCAAATATATCATCAATATCAACTTCTCATTAATTATAAATGTCACATTTCTGCACTGTTCATGAATTTTCCCTAACTGCTTGTAATAAATTATTTTTAATGCAATTTTGTGTGTTGAAACGCTGAATTCTAAAAATACAAATACTAACCGGACTATATTAAAGGAATATTCCAGGTTCAATACAAGTTCAGCTTAATCGACAGCATGAACACGAATCAATTCTGGTTTGATCTCCACACAGACACACAGACAGACACACAGACAGACACACAGACAGACACACAGACAGACACACACACAGACAGACAGACACACAGACAGACAGACACACACACACACTCACAGACAGACAGACACACACACACACAGACAGACACACACAGACAGACAGACACACACACACAGACAGACACACACAGACAGACACACAGACAGACACACAGACAGACAGACACACAGACAGACAGACAGACAGACAGACACACAGACAGACACACAGACAGACACACAGACAGACAGACACACACACACAGACAGACACACACAGACAGACAGACACAGACAGACAGACAGACAGACACACAGACAGACAGACACACAGACACCTGCTTCATCTTGAAGAGTTCACGGCGAGTGTGTTCATCATTCCGCAGGTCCTTCTTGTTGCCCACCAGGATTATGGGAATGTTTGGACAGAAATGTTTCACTTCTGGGGTCTTTTTCTCAGGAATGTTCTCTGCAGATGACAGAAGGACAAAGGTCAGATCACTGAGTGGCTGTGAGATCTGTGTGAGGGCAGATGAGACACAGTGGAACTCACCGAGACTGTCGGGACTGTCGATGGAGAAACACATGAGAATGACGTCAGTATCAGGATAAGAGAGTGGCCGCAAGCGATCGTAATCCTCCCGACCTGCCGTATCCCACAATGCCAACTCAACCTGACACACACACACTACTGAACAACACACTCATATCTCTGACATATTAAAAACAAGTTTATAAACGTTTTACTGTAACTGTACGACCGTTATAACTGATTTAATCAAGTTGATCTTGGATTCAGCGAGATCATGTTACCATGGTGATTTATTTAATGTATTCAGTTGTAGGTTCAGTGACGCCTGAATGATCTCGACTTGTTACCTGTTTCCCGTCCACTTCAATGTTGGCCACGTAGTTTTCAAATATGGTGGGCACGTAAACCTCCGGAAACTGATCTTTACTGAAGACTTTGAGCAGACTCGTTTTCCCACACGCGCCGTCGCCCACAATCACCAGCTTCTTACTGATGGCAGCCATCACTGCACACACAAACATTCAGATTATATTCATCTGTCAATATAAATAAATAAACCCATGAGGCCTCAACACACACAAGGACAAGACGGATGCGTCTACAATACTGAAAATACTGTCAGAATAAACTGATATAAATAGAATCAATGACGTGACGCTCACTTCTTTCCCCAGAATAAATTATTCAAAACAATGACTTGAATTCAGCTCTTCTATGATGAACGTTTCAATTAGTCAAAAATGCCATGTAGTGTAACTGTCCAGAGACAGTACAAAATAATATTGCTATTAATGATATTACTATTTGAAAAACTTTAACAAAATCACGTGGTGTAACTGACATGTAGCCTAGCTAAACATTTAATTTTATCCGTTGACAAAAACCATAAAACAGAGAGAGTCAAGACTTTGTGTGATGTTAAAATATATATCTAATATTTAGACATTTTTATGAAAAGGCAAATTTTCTTCAGGTCATTTGGTGTAACTGTGAGAAAACTTCTTGATCTTCTTGACTCACAAATTCATGATATTTATACATACCTTGAAAAATATGTTTGAGAACATCTTTTAAATTAATAATTAAGTCACGTACACTTGTGTATTCAAAATACAAGTTAAGTATTTTAACACCACTTGACATTGTACATTGTTTATAATCCATATATCTCGAGTCACATGATGCCATGCAAGGATCGGACGTGTGAACGGCAAGCTCTGAGCACTTTGCTAGTTTTAATACTTTTATTGACATAAACCAGTGAGATTCGATACACTCTGTTCCATAACTGTTCTAGGAGGACAATGTCAAAGAATTCAAAATCCTCTGGCTCTGGAGACATTAAAAGACACTTACGTGCTCAAGCCGACACCCCTGAGCAGGCCGCAAGCCTTAGTCAGAGATGTGCAGGAAAAGAGATGTTGAAAATGTCAGCAATGCTGACAAAGGTCGTTGCTGACTTGGAGGATCTTGTTGTGATATGTCAATCGATCACTGCCATTGAGACGAAATTCACAGAGGTGGTTACAAGAGTGGGGGATGTCGAGTAACATATCGATTATCTGGAGTCATCTGTGAGGGAATTATCTGCTAATCCGCTAGCAACCAAGGTGGATTTGGAGTGTGTCTGGGAGAAGTTCGAGGACATGGAGAACTGTAGCTGGCAGAATAACGTCCATATTGTTGGAGTCCCTGAAGGAGTAGAGGGACAGGATACGGTGAAGTTCCTGGATGGGCTCCTTCCGAATCTGCTCGACATAGCAGGCCATAAGCTGCAAATCGAGAGAGCTCACAGGGTTCCTGCTCAGCGATCCGCAGAGGGAGACAGGCCCCGATCAATTCTGACCAAATTTCTGAGATCATCCGATAAAGATCTTGTGTTACGCTAGGCGAGGAGGAAAAACCACAGCATTTTCTTGTTCCCAGACTTTGCAAAATCGACAAGAGAGAAACGTGATAGATTCAAGAAATGCAAGAAACATTTACATCAACGGAAGGTTGCTTTTGCACTGATATTCCCGGCCAAATTGAGAATAGATGCTAAGGATGGCCGTAAAACATTCACATGCCCACAGCAAGCGATGTCCTTCATAAAGTCTTTGGAGTAAGTCATTTGTTTGCACTCATGTTGCAGCCAGTGGCCAGCTCACTGAATATTTGCTTGCCTGTATGAGGAATCTGCTCACTCTTTTCCGCCTTTCGGCTGGAGTTTATTTTGTAGAGTATCACACCTTCAGGGCAGATTTATGGATGAATCTACATGCTCTTTGTGCTTATTCTGCCTATTGTCTGGAGTTTGTTTTATAGATTATCTTTTGCTGTTTAATTCTGTTTCACAAATTTGTATAGAAACAATGGACTTGGGGCCTGGGTAGTTCAGCAAGTAAAGATGCTGACTACCACCCCTGGAGTCGTGAGTTTGAACCCAGGGCGTGCCGAGCGATTCCAGTCAGGTCTCCTAAGCAACCAAATTGGCCCGGTTGCTATGGAGGGTAGAGTCATATGGGGTAACCTTCTCGTTTGTCACTATAATGTGGTTCGCTCTCGGTGGGGTGCGTGGTGAGTTGTGCATGGATGCCGTGGAGAATAGCGTGAAACCTCCACATGCGCTACATCTCAGCGGTAACGCGCTCAACAAGCCACGTAATAAGATGCGTGGATTGACTGTCTCAGACGCGGTGGCAACTGAGATTTGTCCTCCGTCACCCGGATTGAGGTGAGTCACTACACCACCACGAGGACTTAGAGCGCATTGGGAAATGAGCATTCTAAATTGGGGAGTAAAAGGGGAGGAAATAAAAAAAAGACACACCGGACTTGAGCAATCCAATGGCAAGGTTGTCGCAGGGGTTCTCGTAGGTGTACATGTACTATTTGAGTTTGGAGGGACGGACGCCAGTTGGAGCTGTCATGTGCAGGGTTATTGCACACATTTTACTTTTTTCTGTTTTTTTTTTTTTTTTGTTCTGGGGGATGTTCAGGTTTTGATTGTTGCACTAA
This sequence comes from Myxocyprinus asiaticus, assembly GCF_019703515.2. Classification (NCBI taxonomy): domain Eukaryota; kingdom Metazoa; phylum Chordata; class Actinopteri; order Cypriniformes; family Catostomidae; genus Myxocyprinus; species Myxocyprinus asiaticus. The sequence continues at coordinate 26,519,992 of NC_059393.1, forward strand.
TGTTGGAATGTGGTCTTTATAATCTTGTTTTTGACACAAAATCTTTTTTTTTAATATGTCAAAATGTCAAATGTTAATATGAGTGGATTGTCTCTCTCCACGTGGAATGTGAATGGGTTGGGGCACTCCATAAAAAGAAGGAAGGTTATTTCTCTTCTTAAGCGTAAGAAATATGATATAGTGTTTCTTCAAGAAATCTTTGGGAAGATATGGGTTGGACATGTTTTCTTTAGTGCTGGCTTGAGTAAGAGCAGGGGAGTCATTACACTGATAAGTAAACATCTACAATTCAAATGTCTCAGATTAAAGATAAATTAGGAAGAGTCATTATTGTTTCAGCTGAAATTCAGGGACAAAGTCTTATTTTGGCTAATATTTATGCACCTAACGTTGATGATCAGGGCTTTTTTATAGATCTTGAAGGGATGTTGCAAACCGCTGGCACCCCTCATGATATAATATTGGGAGGAGACTTTAATCTTTTGATGGACTCAGTCCTTGATCATAGTGAAGCAAAAGTGTGTAAGCCCCCTAGAGCAACATTGACGCTTCACAGGATGTGTAAAAATCTTGGTCTTACAGATATTTGGAGACTTTTGAACCCATCAGGGAGGGACTATAAATTTTTTTCATCAGTCCATAAGATTTACTTTAGAATAGATTTATATATATATATATATATATATATATATATATATATATATATATATATAAATTTGCCCTGATCATCAACGTTAGGTGCATAAATATTAGCCAAAATAAGACTTTGTCCCTGAATTTCAGCTGAAACAATAACGACTCTTCCTAATTTATCTTTAATCTGAGTCCCTCATTTCATCTGTTGATTTCTCAATTGGAAACATTTCAGTCTCAGGTCACTCCCTGGTGTGTTTAGAGGTGTTGCCACATATTAAGAAAAGGAAATCATATAGTTGGCGCTTTAATGTATCCCTTTTGTTGGGGTCATGTGACGCCATGCAAGAGGCAGACGTGTGAGCAACGAGCTCTGCGCACTTTGCTAAGTTTTTAATTATTTTCGTGTTATAATTTGGTGAATTTTGATACACCCAGTTACACATTTGCTCTTTGATGCAAAACATGGCAAAGATGTCAAAATCCTCAGGCTCTGGAGACATTATAAGACACTTACGTGTTCAGGATGAAAGCCCCGACAGACCTACAGACCGGGGACTCGATTTGGATGGCTCGGTGGGAGAAGGAATCCAGCGTCAGTTGTCCAACATGTCGGTGATGTTGACGAAGATTCTTGCTGACTTGGAGGATCTCGCTGTAATATGTAGATCGATTACGGCGATGGAAACAAAATTCTCTGAGTTAGTTACAAGAGTGACTGATGTTGAAAAACAAATCAACTTTCTGGAATCTTCGGAGAGGGAATTAGCCACTAATCCGCCCGTGACCAAAGTCGATTTGGAACATCTCCTTGAAAAGCTTGAAGATCTTGAGAATAGAAGCCACAGGAATAACGTTCGAATTGTTGGAATTCCTGAGCATGAGGAGGGCAGAGATATGGTGAAATTCCTTGAGGAGCTCTTCCCAGGTCTGCTCGACATAACAGGCCACAATCTGGAAATCGAGCGAGCTCACAGAGTCCCAGCTCACAGATCTGCTGAGGGAGAAAAGCCCCGATCGATTCTGGCCAAATTTCTGAGATCATCCGATAAAAATCTTGTGTTGTGCCAGGTGAGGAGCAAAGGGAAGCTCTCTTGGAAGAACCATAATGTTTTCTTGTTCCCGGACTTTGCGAGTTCGACAAGAGAGAAACGCGATCACTTCAAGGAATGTAATAAACTCTTACATCAGCGAAAGATCACTTTTGCTCTGATGTTTCCAGCCAAACTGAGAATAGAAACGAAGGATAGTCGCAAAGTATTTACATGTCCAAATCAGGCAATGTCTTTTATAGAATCAATGTCTGAGTAAACCATTGGATGTTTCTCATGTGAGTGGGTCGACTCGCTGTACTTACTATTGAGGAAGCTGGGCGTCATTTTGGTTACTTTTTGCTTTTTGCTTTGGCTCCGCCGTGCGGCTGGAGCTTGTTTTGTGAATAACACTTTTCCTTTTCCACTTGTTCCCGGCCAGTTTGAGAGTGGACACTACGTATGACCGCAAAATATCTACATGCTCACACAAAGGATGTCTTTTATAAAGTTGACGGATTATGTAAGTCATGGTATATACTTTTATACAGCCTCCGAGTGAACTGACTCGACCATCCGGGGAACAGGTATGCCGGTTTTGTTTATTTTTGTATTGGTTCCGCCTAGTGGCTAGAGCTTGTTCTATTGAATAACACTCCTTTGGAACAGCTGTGGATTAATCTGTTCGTTCTTCGTGCTTATTCCTTCTGCTGGCTGGAGTTTGTTTTGTTGAGTTTTTTTTTATGGGACATTGGAATGATTACGTTATCTGCTGAACTCATAACAGCCGGCTCACTGAACATTGGTTTGTCTGTCTGAGGAATCTGAACGGTTTCATATCAGCTGGAATTTGTTTTGTGGAAGATCACACCTTTGAGACAGTTTTTGTAATCTACATGTTCTTTGTGTTCATTCTTTCTATTTGCTGGGTTTATTTTATAAAGTATTTTCTGTTATATAATTTTGCCTCACAAATTTGTGAGGCAAAATTGAGCAATCCGATGGCAAAGTTGTCGTGGGGGCCCGTGGGCGTTCATGGACCTTTTGAGTTTAGAGGGATTGTCGCCGGTTGGCGCTGTCGTGCGCGGGGTTATTGTGCACGTTTTTCTTTTTTCTGTTTGTTTTGTTCGGGGTTTGATCGTTTCACTAATGGGGAATGTGGTCTGTATAATTTTGTTTTTGACACACAATTTATTTTTTTCTACTATATCAAAATGTCAAATGTTAATGTGTGTACTATCTCTCTCCACATGGAATGTAAATGGGTTGGGGCACCCCATAAAAAGAAGGAAGGTTATTTCTTTTCTTAAACATAAGCAATATGATATATATCTCTCCCTGCAGGAAGCTGAAAAATTTGGGAAGATATGGGGTGGAAATTTTTTTTTTAGTGCTGGCTCAAGTAAGAGCAAGGGAGTCATTATATTGGTAAATAAACATCTACAATTCAAATGTCTCAAACAGATTAAAGATAAATTAGGAAGAGTCATTATTGTTTTAGCAGAAATTCAAGGACAAAGGTTGATTTTGGCTAATATTTACACACCTAACACTGATGATCAGGGCTTTTTTATAGATCTTGAAGGGATGTTGCAAGCCGCTGGCACCCCTCATGATATAATATTGGGAGGAGACTTTAATCTGTTGATGGATTCAGTCCTTGATCATAGTGAAGCAAAAGTGTGTAAACCCCCTAGAGCAACACTGACGCTTCACAGGATGTGTAAAAATCTTGGTCTTACAGATATTTGGAGACTTTTGAACCCATCTGGTAGGGACTATACATTTTTTTCATCAGTCCATAAGATTTATTCTAGAATAGATTTTTTTTTTTTATATCCAAGTCCCTCATTTCATCTGTTGTTGATTGCTCAAATGGAAACATTTTAGTCTCAGATCACGCTCTGGTGAGTTTAGAGGTGATGCCACATATAGAGAAAAAGAAATCATATAATTGGTGCCTTAATGTGTCCCTTTTGCAAAATCCTGATTTCCAACAAATGTTAAAGACTGAAATCAGTGTTTATATGGAGACCAACTGGTCCTCAGTATCCTCTGTGGGCGTGGCTTGGGAGGCACTTAAGGCGGTTCTTACGGGTCGGATCATACAGTATGATCATTCACCAAAAAGTCCAAAGCACGAGAACTCGTGGAGTTGGAAGGAAATATTAAAAGTGCCGAGGCAGAGCTAAAATGCCATTTGTCTTCTGATGGCCTCAGAGAATTGACCCGATTGAAATACAGATATAATAATATTTTGTCACGGAAAGTGGAGTTTTGGTTATTCAGGGCAAGACAGTCATACTTTGAGTCGGGGGACAAAGCAGGGAAGCTTTTGGCTAGATATATAAAGCAGAGAGAGTCTTTTTTTTACCATTCCCTCGGTGAAATCTGCTGATGGTGAAATTTTTACTTCAGCCATTGATATTAATAATGCTTTTAAAGAATTCTATCTTTATCTCTATAGTTCCATATTTTTGTCTACTGATGAAAATATTAGAAACTTTGTGGAACCATTAGTTCTTCCAAACTGAAGACTGAACAAAAAAACTCTCTTGATTCTGAGATAACATTGGAGGAGCTTGACGAGGTAATTAAGTCCTTACCTACAGGTAAGGCTCCGGGGCCAGATGGTTTTGCCGCTGAATTTTTTAGATCTTATTCTACAGAACTGGCTCCACTTTTGTTAGAAGTTTATACTGATTCATTAAAGAATGGAAAGCTTCCGCCAACCATGACACAAGCCCGGATCAGTCTGATTCTTAAAAAGAACAAAGATCCAACGAGTGTAAAAGTTACCGTCCAATCTCCCTGATCCAACTAAATGTAAAAATATTGTCAAAAATTTTGGCTAACCGATTAAGTAAAGTTATGACATCTCTTATACATATAGATCAGGTGGGGTTTATTAGGGGTCACAGCTCTTCTGATAACATCAGGCGTCTCATCAATATCATGTGGTCAGTGGCAAATGATCAATCTCCGGTCGCTGCCATCTCACTTGATGCCGAAAAGGCGTTTGATATGGTAGAATGGGATTATCTTTTTAAGATTTTGGAAATGTATGGGTTCGGGAGTACAATTATTGGTTGGATTAAGTTACTTTATAGACACCCTGTAGCAGCGGTACAAACAAATGGATTAATTTCAGATTATTTTACTCTGGATAGGGGCACTCAACAGGGTTGCCCTCTTTCCCCATTATTGTTCTGTCTTGCCCTGGAACCATTAGCAGCTGCGATAAGAAAGGAGGGTGATTTTCCAGGGGTGATTGCGGGAGGTGTGCCGCATAAGCTTCTGATTTACGCAGATGATATTTTATTATTCGTCTCCGACCCCACTAGATCTATGCCTTGCCTCCACAGAATTATTAATCCCTTTTCCAAGTTCTCAGGATACAAAGTCAATTGGGCTAAATCCGAAGCTTTGGCTCCGACAGCGTACTGCCCAGTAACGGCTTTTCAGCCGGGCGCCTTCCATTGGCCCAAACAGGGCATTAAGTATTTGAGGATTTTATTCCCAGCAAATTTGTCTGATTTAATTAGTGTTAATTTTGACCCTTTAATAAAAAGGTTTTCGAGTGATGTGGGCAGGTGGGCTTCATTACATTTATCTATGATTGGGAAGGTTAATGTTATTAAAATGAATTGTATTCCAAAATTCAACTACCTGCTTCAGTCTCTCCCTGTAGATGTCCCCCTCTCTTATTTCAAGGAATTTGATAGCATAGCGAAGTCCTTCATTTGGAATGGTAAACATCCCAGATTACATTTTAATAAATTACATAGGCCGACAGACAAAGGAGGGCTAGGCCTACCCAAGATTTTGTTTTATTACTATGCGTTCAGTCTCAGACATTTGGCTCATTGGTCACTTCCACCTGAGAGAGCTCCTCCCTGGTTTGTTATTGAACAGGCAGTTTTTGCCCCTATTTCGTCATTACAAAGCATCTCTATCAAACTAATTGGAAAACTTAAGTTACACCCCGTTATTTCGCATTTACACTCGGTATGGACTTAAGTGTCCAGATTGTTTAAATTGGACACTTATTTAAATGTTGCCTCGAGTATATGGCAGAACCCAAGATTGTGTATTGGCAAGTCCCCTTTCTGCTGGCCTGATTGGACTGTGAGGGGGGATGCTACACTCGGTGACCTATAAGAGAGTGGAGTGTTGAGATCCTCTGAGATTGTGTGTGTATTTCTTCAATCCTATTTTTTTTAATCAATAAAATGTTAATATAAAAAAAAATTTGAAAAAAAAAAATCGCGGATAATACAACATTTTTGTTTTGTTTTTTAAAAGTCTGTGTTTAAATAAATATCCTTATTTACGTGGAAATGTGTTTATAGGTGAATAAATGTATTGATATTTGGGTAGCTGACATTTAAAATAAGTGCGCCACAGAATATAAATATCAAATAAAACTCATACAGGTATTATGAGCTCACATTAAATAAGAGACTACATTGAATAATTAAACTTTTAAACATTAAATTGTCACATCACAGTTAAAAAATTAGTGCTTCACTTAAAATATACACTTTCCCTTAAATATTTTCATCTTAAACAGTGAAATCATGGATATGTTACATGTCAACATTCAAACACACATAATGTCTAAAAGTGTTTATATGTATAATGTCAAAGTGTTTATATTCATAATGTCTAAAAGTGTTTACATTTATGTCAAAGTGTTTGTTTAAAAGTGTTTATATTTATAATGTCTAAAAATGTTTATATTTATAATGTCTAAATGTGTTCATATTTATAATGTTTAAAAATGTTTATATTTGTCTAAAAATGTTTATATTTATAATGTCTAAAAGTGTTTATATTTATAATGTCTAAAAGTGTTTATATTTATAATATCTAAAAGTGTTCATATTTATAATGTCTAAAAGTGTTTATATTAATGTCTAAGTGTTTATATTAATGTATAAGTGTTTATATGTATGTCTAAGTGTTTATATTAATGTCTAAGTGTTTATATGTATGTCTAAGTGTTTATATGTATGTCTAAGTGTTTATATTCATAATGTCTAAAAGTGTTTATATTAATGTCTAAGTGTTTATATGTATAATGTCTAAAAGTGTTTATATTTATAATGTCTAAAAGTGTTTATATTAATGTCTAAGTGTTTATATTAATGTATAAGTCTTTATATGTATGTCTAAAAGTGTTTATATTCATAATGTCTAAAAGTGTTTATATTCATAATGTCTAAAAGTGTTCATATTTATAATGTCTAAGTGTTTATATTCATGTCTAAAAATGTTTATATTTAAAATGTCTAAAAGTGTTTATATTTGTCTGAAAGTGTTTATATTTATAATATCTAAAAGTGTTCATATTCATAATGTCTAAAAGTGTTCATATTCATAATGTCTAAAAGTGTTCATATTCATAATGTCTAAGTGTTTATATTTATAATGTCTAAAAGTGTTTACATTTATGTCAAAAAGTGTTTGTTTAAAAGTGTTTATATTTATAATGTCTAAAAATGTTTATATTTATAATGTCTAAATGTGTTCATATTTATAATGTTTAAAAATGTTTATATTTGTCTAAAAGTGTTTATATTTAAAATGTCTAAAAGTGTTTATATTTGTCTGAAAGTGTTTATATTTATAATGTCTAAAAGTGTTTATATTTATAATGTCTAAAAGTGTTTATATTCATAATATCTAAAAGTATTTATATTTATAATGTCTAAAAGCGTTTATATTTATAATATCTAAAAGTGTTCATATTTATAATGTCTAAAAGTGTTTATATTAATGTCTAAGTGTTTATATGTATGTCTAAGTGTTTATATGTATGTCTAAGTGTTTATATTCATAATGTCTAAAAGTGTTTATATTTATAATGTCTAGAAGTGTTTATATTTATAATGTCTAAAAGTGTTTATATTTAAAATGTCTAAAAGTGTTTATATTTATAATGTCTAAAAGTGTTTATATTCATAATATCTAAAAGTATTTATATTTATAATGTCTAAAAGTGTTTATATTTATAATGTCTAAAAGCGTTTATATTTATAATATCTAAAAGTGTTCATATTTATAATGTCTAAAAGTGTTTATATTAATGTCTAAGTGTTTATATGTATGTCTAAGTGTTCATATTCATAATGTCTAAAAGTGTTCATATTTATAATGTCTAAGTGTTTATATTCATAATGTCTAAAAATGTTTATATTTAAAATGTCTAAAAGTGTTTATATTTGTCTGAAAGTGTTTATATTTATAATGTCTAAAAGTGTTTATATTCATAATGTCTAAAAGTGTTTATATTCATAAAGTCTAAGTGTTTATATGTATAATGTCTAAGTGTTTATATGTATAATGTCTGAGTGTTTAAATTCATGTCTAAAAGTGTTCATATTCATAATGTCTACAAGTGTTTATATTAATGTCTAAGTGTTTATATTTATAATATCTAAAAGTGTTTATATTAATGTCTAAGTGTTTATATGTATAATGCCTAAGTGTTTATATGTATAATGTCTAAGTGTTTATATTCATAATGTCTAAAAGTGTTTATATTCATAATGTCTAAGTGTTTATATGTATAATGTCTAAGTGTTTATATTTATAATATCTAAAAGTGTTTATATTCATAATGTCTAAGTGTTCATATTCATAATGTCTAAGTGTTTATATGTATAATGTCTGAGTGTTTATATGTATAATGTCTAAAAGTGTTTATATGTATAATGTCTTAATGTCTATATGTATAATGTCTAAAAGTGTTCATATTCATAATGTCTACAAGTGTTTATATTCATAATGTCTAAAAGTGTTTATATTCATAATGTCTAAAAGTGTTTATATTAATGTCTAAGTGTTTATATTCATAATGTCTAAAAGTGTTCATATTCATAATGTCTAAGTGTTTATATGTATAATGTCTAAGTGTTTATATTTATAATATCTAAAAGTGTTTATATTCATAATGTCTAAGTGTTCATATTCATAATGTCTAAGTGTTTATATGTATAATGTCTAAGTGTTTATATCCATAATGTCTAAAAGTGTTTATATGTATAATGTCTTAATGTTTATATGTATAATGTCTAAAAGTGTTCATATTCATAATGTCTACAAGTGTTCATATTCATAATGTCTAAAAGTGTTTATATTCATAATGTCTAAAAGTGTTTATATTAATGTCTAAGTGTTTATATTCATAATGTCTAAAAGTGTTCATATTCATAATATCTAAAAGTGTTTATATTTGTCTGAAAGTGTTCATATTTATAATGTCTAAAAGTGTTTATATTAATGTCTAAGTGTTTATATGTATGTCTAAGTGTTTATATTCATAATGTCTAAAAGTGTTTATATTCATAATGTCTAAGTGTTTATATTCATAATGTCTAAGTGTTTATATTCATAATGTCTAAAAGTGTTCAATGTCTAAAAGTGTTCATATTCATAATGTCTAAGTGTTTATATTCATAATGTCTAAAAATGTTTATATTTAAAATGTCTAAAAGTGTTTATATTTGTCTGAAAGTGTTTATATTTATAATGTCTGAAAGTGTTTATATTTATAATGTCTAAAAGTGTTTATATTCATAATGTCTAAAAGTGTTCATATTCATAATGTCTAAAAGTGTTTATATTCATAATGTCTAAAAGTGTTCATATTCATAATGTCTAAGTGTTTACATGTATAATGTCTGAGTGTTTATATTCATAATGTCTAAAAGTGTTTATATTAATGTCTAAGTGTTTATATGTATAATGTCTGAGTGTTTATATTCATAATGTCTAAGTGTTTATATTCATAATGTCTAAGTGTTTATATGTATAATGTCTGAGTGTTTATATTCATAATGTCTAAAACTGTTCATATTTATAATGTCTAAAAGTGTTTATATTCATGTCTAAGTGTTTATATGTAT